>NW_007730201.1:137472-158455 GCF_000696425.1 Galeopterus variegatus
AGTGATTGGAACCCCCCCCCCCCCCCCCCCCGCAATAGATGGTAGGTCAATAGTTTGCCCGTTAGTTCCATCAGCCAGACCTCATCAGAGTGAGAATCCTGGGAGTGGGTGCAGGGAAGGCAGTGAAAGACAGTGAGGGGTGCCTGAAGGATTGACGATGCTGGACCTCGGTGGAGCAGAAGCTGGACACCAGGGCTGGGTGAGGAGGAGCAGCAGCCAGGGCATGGGCTGGCATTCAGATGGCAGGAGCCACTATCTAAGGAGAAACTCAGGTCAGAGGAAGGCAGTGGAAGGTGGGGACTGAGGCCAGGCTGCAAACCTTCCAGAGGCTGCACAGGGAGGCTGGCTCCTGGCTCCAAGAAGGGCCCTTTCTTCCAGAGCTTCTCACAGAGGTCTGCCCAGGTGCCAGCTGGGGCTGGCGACACTCAGCCCCAGATGCTGCCTACGCTGGGCTTGGCACCTAGACTTCCATGTTGGGGGCTGTCACAAAGGGAAAACCAAACCGAAGACCTGGATCCATTCCCAAGCACGTGCTGAGCACCTACCGCACAGCAGGGTCCTGCCCACCACTGTCCTGCATCACCTTCTCCCTCCTCACTTCTGCTTCTGTGCTCCAGCCAGCCTTCACGCATTCCCACCATACTCCATGTCCTTCCTCTGTGAGTTCTTTCCTCATCATGGAACGTTCTTCCCTCCACTCATCTTTCTCATCCCAGCCTCCACATCTCTTCCTCTGTGTCCCCACAAAACTCCAGCCTTTCCCTTTGGAAAGCTCAGGATACTCCCTTGAAACAATTTATTTAAAGTTAGCCTGATCAGAGGACAGCAGAGTGGTTAAAAGCACAACCTTTGGCATCACACAAACCTGGGTTCAAACCCTGGCCCTGGCACCCACTGCATGACCCTGAGCAAACCAAGTCTCTTCTCAGAGCCTGTTTCCCCATCTACAAAATAGGGGTAGAAATAGCGTCATCCTCATAGGGCTGTTGTGGGGATTAAATGAGATCATCCTTGCAACATGTCCAATACATGATAACAATCCTTTAGTATTATCATCATCATCATTATTAGCATAGCGGTTAAGAGCGTGAACTCTTGGGCCAGGCAGCCTGGGTTCTACCACCTACTGTACAAGTGGCTTAATCTCATTCTGTCTCCATTTCCTTGTCTGTGAAATGGGTGTTTGAGAGCATTACATGAGCTGATATATGTGAAGCACTGATCCATTCCCCTTCTCTAACCCTCCAGGGCTCCCAATGCCCTGTGTGCCCACCTTGACCCAAAGGCCTACCATAACATGACCCCTCCAGGTCCCCTGGTCCCCTTTCCAACCCCACTCCCCTCCCCACTCTCTACTACTGCCTGACCCTACCCCTCTTGAAGGGCTCAGGCCATTCCCCTTCTCTAACCCTCCAGGGCTCCCAATGCCCTGTGTGCCCACCTTGACCCAAAGGCCTACTATAACATGACCCCTCCAGGTCCCCTGGTCCCCTTTACAACCCCACTCCCCTCCCCACTCTCTACTACTGCCTGACCCTACCCCTCTTGAAGGGCTCAGTTCAGATGCCACCTCCTCCAGGAAGCCTTCCTGGATACTGGCCAGCTGGATGAGGGGCCTCCTCTGGGCTTTAATAGGGCCCTGTGCTTCCTCCATCAAAGTGCTCACCGATCATGCAGGTTTGTAGTTTCCTGCCCCCTCCACCGGGCTGTGAGCTCTGTGAGGTAGGCATCAGAGTGTCTTGCTCACTATTCTGGGGTGACCAACCATCCAGGGTTGCCAGGGACTGGGGTTTCCCAGGACAGTTGGACTTTAAGTCCTAAAACTGGGAAAATCACAGACAAACCAAAACCAGTTGGCTACTCTAATTACATCTCTGATGTTTAGCAGAGTCTAGTCCAAGGTAAGCTCAATTCATATTGGTTCAATAAATGGTAAGAGATTTACAAATGTTTCTTAAATGGATGGTTGAAGTCCCTCTTCAATGAGTTAATAATCTGAAACCATTAACCGGACTCCTGGGAACCCCTGGAAAAACCCAACCTCAATCCATCCTTAGTAAAGCTTCAGGAACTTATAAACATAACAGTGTTTCTGCTCTCCTGCCAGGGCCCGGGTTCAAGTGCAGAGCCCAGGCCTACCCTCCCATCTGTGCAGAAAGGCAGGTCAGGGCCATGGGAGAACAACTGGGGCAGTAAATCTAAAGTCCCAGCCCTGGACGCCAGCCCACCTTGGGCCTGGGACCCAGCTGCTCCACCTCAGGCCCCTGTCCTTATTCTAATCCCTGCCTCAGCCCTGTCACCTGACCCTCCATCCAGGACAGCTTATCTCCCTGTCTTGCTGTGGCCTGCAAAAGCAGGGACTTGAAAACGCTTCTCGGGTTTTATTTTTCTCTTCCTTTTGTATTTTCTGTTTTATTTTGTTTGGGGCAGTCAACCCTCTAGCCTTATCACATTCTGGAAAAGAGGCTAACTGTGTCTTCTGGGCAGGCAGTCTGTGTGCCAAGACAAAAGATGCTCAGGTTATTTTCACACACATAAATTTGAACCTCTGGGGGAATTACAGGACACCCCACACTAAACTAGAGAACAACTTGGCTTAAAACAGGATGTCAAAGGATCTTCTCTGTGCATAAGGTCAAAGCAATAATGGTCCAGGGGCGGTCCCCCAGAGGTAATTATTTGGGGAAACACAGAGGATTTTTTTTGTGGAAACCATGACCCACATAAAAAAGACAACATAAAACAAAGATGTACATCTCCTTCCCCACTTGAGGCTTCCTGGCTATTATGGTAATTTGTTCCTTATTTTTCTTTATACTGTTTCTACCTAAGCATGCATGTTTCCCTAAACACTATAGTTTAGTTTAGCTTCTACTTTGGGCTTTTCATAACTAGAATTATGCAGTCTGTGCTCTTTTGTGCCTGGTTTTTTCTCTTGGCATTATTTTTGGACAATGCATACATTCTTTTGTGGCTTATTCCTGTTCATGGTCACTGCTGTGTGCTATTCCTTGGTGTGTCTAAACTTCATTTTACTGGTCTGTTCTACCATAATGGACATTTGGATAGTTTCTGGTTTTCACTGTCATGAATATTATGGAAAAAAAAATAAAAATAAAAAATAAAAAAATATATATATATAAAGAACATATACACTTATTTCCGTTGAGTATATCTTGACGTGAAACTGCACAGTCATAGGGATCTATTGTGCTGCTTTAGTAAATGCTGCCAAGCAGTTTTCCAAAGCAGTTGTACCAATTCACACTCCTGCCAGCAATGTATGAGTGTGCTAAGGCCTCCTTTTAGCATCATCTGTGAACTCCATAACTTTTGTTGTATGCATGTGGCAGCCTTGGAGTGTGCACCTTTGAGGGATGTTGGACAAGACACAGTTTGGTAGAGGTAGTGCAGGTTAGTTAAATCATCACACAGTGCCATAATCACAAACCCTGAAGAAATGATATGGAGCTTGGTGAGCACATGTCCAGGGGAGCCGCAGAAGAATTCTCAGAAGTGATGTTTCACCCTAGACCTGAGGGAGGAGTTGCAATTAACAAGGTAGACAGGGTGGGGTGGAGATGGAAGAGGCTGGGCAGATGATACAGCATGTGGAAAGGCTCTGTGGTGGGAGGGAGCAAAGTGAGTTTAAGGAACTAGCAAAAAGGCCCAGAGAGGTCAATACTCCTGAGATGACACAGCAGAGTTAGTAGCAGAGCTGGGCCCAGACTCCACTGCTAAGGTGTCCTTGGCACCCATGGGTGCAGCTGGTGTGAATGCAGAAGGTAGGGCCTTAGAAGGTACCTCTCCCTGCCCCCAAAGAGGCAAGGCTTCTGGATCCAGGCAGACTGAAGTTCAAGTTTTGGCTCTGCCATGTCCTAGTTATGTGACCTTGAGCAGGTCCCCTTGTCTCTCAGAGCCTCAGTTTCCTCATCTGTAAAAAAAAGGGACAGTAATGGTAAAGCCAGTAACTCAGGGCTGCTGGGAGGTGTAAAGGGGATGGTGCTCGCAAAGGGCCTGGCTCGGGGTGAGTGCTCTGTAACTACAAGGAGCTTCCTCCTATATCTCCCTTTCCCCAGGCTGCCCGGGGCAAAGTTTTACAGCAGAAGGTAAGCTCTGCTAAGTACCTGCTATGTGCCTGTCGCCTCCTCAGGAGGCAGGAGCTATAAAGATCCCCATGCTACAGACAGAAAAACTGAAACTCAGAGAGGTGAAGTGACTTGCCCTCAGTCACACAGCTGTGAGGTGGCAGCGCCAGGATGGCATCCTCCCTCCCAGGGAGGAACGATAGCTGAATTACCTTCTGAGCCTCTGCAGAAGTTTTATCCCAGGAAATCAATAGTGTGAAGCAGGAAATCAGAGAGAACATTAATAATCTCAGGCAGCAAATGAACTGCTTCTAAGCGGCCATTCTCACTGAATCTCATCCACAGAGCCCGTCACAAATGGTGCAGTTCAGAGTAAACCAGGTCCTCCCGTGGCCGTCAAGGGGATTCTGAATGCAGAAAGCATGTGACCCGGGTTTCTAGAACAATGGGCCGGTGTGTCCTCCGAGGTCATCACAACACTAGCCCTCTACAACTCACACAGGGCAGCGTCTGCGTCCCCCACACTGGGGAGACCTGGCTCTACAAGCAGTGGCCCAACCGTGCTCACAGACATGCTCCTTTGTCCTGCCCTATGTTTTAAAATTGCCTGATTTGGTGGCCAACATTTACAACCAGGTAGATTTTGCATAAAACTTTGAAATTCTCTAGAAAAAAAAAAAAAATCAAGGGATGTGGCCACCCTGGGCTTGTGTTCTTGTGTTGAAACAGTGGGCTGGGGGTAGGAGTGGCTGTTCCTCTTAGACAGGGCACCTGGTCACTGGCTCACTAGAGTCCTTCAGCTCTATAGGGCCCAACTGCCTCTGGGGACAACTGGATTTGCAACCTCTCCTTGCATCCTTTGAGCCATCACAGCTTATAGCTGGTAAAGTGACACACAGGGGAGGGCTTGTTAGGGAATGGCTGTTTTTGTTAACCAAAGACGGAGGGGAAGTGACTGGACCAAGGCCACACAAAGGTTACTGAGATGCCCAGGCCAAGTCTTCTGATCATGGGGTACCTCTCGTTGTCCTGAATACTTGCTGCACTGCTGTCTGGCCTGTATTATCACCAAGCCAATAATAATCACACTAGTAGCCGTAGAAATAGGTAGCATTTACTGAGTACATTGCATGCTGGGGTCAGTGCTAAGTACCTTGCTTGCCTGATCTCATTTCATCCTTATGACAGCCCTCTGATATGGGGAGTAGAGGGCTTGTCTATCAGTTGTTTTAGTCTGACCAGTCATCACTTCTCCTTCTTCCATTAATTAGGTCCTGATTTTCCTTTGGGGACTCGCCTCTCCTCCACTATTGGTCTCTGTGGCTCAGGAAGCCACAAGGGTAATTTATTTTCCACCAGGCTCCAGGGCTTGTTATGTGACCCTGACCTGGCCAAACAGCAGAGAGTCCATCTCCCTGGCCACCGTGATTGGTTCCAGGAGGCTGCAGGTTCCATTAATTAGGTCCTGATTTTCCTTTGGGGACTCGCCTCTCCTCCACTATTGGTCTCTGTGGCTCAGGAAGCCACAAGGGTAATTTATTTCCCACCAGGCTCCAGGGCTTGTTATGTGACCCCGAACTGGCCAAACAGCAGAGAGTCCATCTCCCTGGCCACCGTGATTGGTTCCAGGAGGCTGCAGGTCTCTACCTCAGAACTGCTGGAACTGGGCTTGTAGCTGGCACCATGTAAGCATGGAGTTGCTGATGGGTATTTGTGTCCAGAAGAAGAGAGCCAGTCTAGAGGGAAGTCCACGGAGAGAAAAGAAGAGCCAAAAGACTGGTGAAGAGTGAAGGAGGGAGGAAGGGAAGGAAAAAAAGAGGGAGAAGAAGAGAAAGACAGACAGAGAGAAAAAGAGACCCGTGAGACTGTCAAACTCCTGGATCCAGCCAAGCCTGAAGTTAATTGCTAGTTACATGAGCCAATATATTCCCTTTTATGCCCGAGAATAAGAGTGCAATGATATTGAAGTTGGATTTTCTGTCACTTAGAACCAAAAGAATCCTGACAAAGGTAAACACTATCATTTCCATCTTGCATGTGAGTAATTGGAGGCTAGGTAGGTTGCAGTAAATTACCCAAGGCTGCACAGGTGTGAAGTGGTAGCACTTGCATTTGAATAAGATCTGCCCTAAACCTAAATCTGTCAGGTCAGAAATCTTAGTCTCTTAATGGAAGTCCCTCTGCCTCCAGGAGTTGAGAGTCAGGGATTTTAGAAACAGCATGCGTTCAGAGCTGCTGGTACCTTGTGGTGTATTGGGGAGGCCTGAGAGGGAGAAGAGGAGGCTGCATGGAAATGAAATATATAATTATTATTTAAATCAGTTCAGATGGTCTCTTAATGGAAGTCCCTCTGCCTCCAGGAGTTGAGAGTCAGGGATTTTAGAAAAAGCATGCGTTCAGAGCTGCTGGTACCTTGTGGTGTATTGGGGAGGCCTGGGAGGGAGAAGAGGAGGCTGCATGGAAATGAAATATATAATTATTATTTAAATCAGTTCAGATGCCATAAGGAGAAAAATCAAAGCTTTCTGTGGCATTTCCCCAGTGCCATTTTTAATTCTATCTTATCAAAACACGGCTGGGATTTGTTTTTCAAAAAGGGAGAAAAATTCCTTTAATAAAAAAAAAGTCTCTAACAAAAGTTAAAATAGCCCACAGAACATCCGGTGACAATGGAAGGAAGATAGGGGCATTTTAGCAATTTAATGCAGATTAAAAGACCAATTTGTTGACTCATTTTTTCCAAAGCTCACCTCTCCCTTGGAAGACTGTGTTTTGCATAATGAGGCTGAAATCTCTGTTGTTCTTTCTGCTCTTTGTTGGGATTTCAATGGACTCCCACCTCACATGGGGCAGGGTTTCTTCTTGTTGCTCAGACCAGAGCTTAATGGAATCATTTCACTCCCCTTTACTTAAACTCTTTACAAGTCTTCCCACTGCTGGGAGGATAAGAGCAAAGCACTTATGGGTCTCCCAAGGCCCTGAGGACTGTTCAGTTTCATGATGTACCAGCTCCCCTCACCCTAAAAGCTGTGTCCATGTTCTTTGGTTCATGCCACTCTCCTTCCCACCCCAGGGCCTTTGCACCTGCTACTTTCTCTATCTGGAAAGCTCTTCCCATTCTTCTTCCTCTGGCTGACCCTTTCACTCATCCTTCCGTTTTCCCTTTCTTGGGGAAGCCTTCTTTTCAATGCCCTGCTATGTGCACTCCCTTTCTTTCTGCTGTTACTTCAAGTTGTGACTATGTGTACAACAATGTCTTATTTTTCTCTCTTCTGTCTCTACAGAGCCTGGTATACAGTAGGTGTTCCATAGACATCTGTTGAACAAGCAAATAGAGGAACCTCAATGGGATGAAGGCAGGTGGCATCAGCATGACACAGGCCCTCTCAACACTTGGGATCTTCCCTCTCCTGCTTCTGAGGCCCCAGCACACACTCACTCAGCTTGTCTCAGAATATGCTTGTACCTCCACCTCCAGGCATGCGTGGTGCTGTGGGGATGAGACCATGCTGTGCAGGGAAGAAAGCACAGTCTGGAGGGTCAGACCTGGGTTCAAATCCCAGCTCTGCCTCTTACGAGCTATGTTTGGCCCTTAGGCAGCTCTGAGCCTCTCTAGACCTTAACTTTATGTATTTATTCATATTTTGGTAAGACACACAGAACATAAGATTTCCCACCTGAATTGTTTTTAAGTGTACAGTTCAGTGGTGTTAAGCACATTCACATTGTTGTGCAAACATCGTCACCACCATCTCCAGAATTTTTCATATTCCCCAACTGAAACTCTGTACCCATTAAACACTCACACCCCATTTTCCCTCCCCCCAGCCCCTGGCCACCACCATTCTACCTTCTGTCTCCATGAATCTGATTACTCTAGGGACCTCATAGAAGTGGATTCATATAGTATTTGCCCTTTTGTGTCTGCTGATTTCACGTAGCTTAATGCATTCTAGTTCATTTATGTTGTAGCACATATCAAAATTTCCTTCCTTTTTAAGGTTAAACAGTATTCCATTGTATCTATATACCACATTTTGTTTATCCATTCATCTGTCGATGGGTATCTGGGGTGCATCCACCTTTTGGCTATTATGAATAGTGCTGCTGTGAACGAGGATGGACTTCATACTTGAAAATGATGATAATATAGCACCTTCCTCAGAGGTTGTTGTAAGAATCAATGAGCAAAAGCACAATTCCTGGAACACAATAAGTAGTGTACCTGTCAGAGCCTAGCAGGTAACAGATGGCTCACCCTCACTGGGTGACAAAGGAGAGTTAAGACGGGGAGGGAAGAGTGTGGGGAACCACAAGGAATGCTGCAGCACCTGGGGACCAGCAACAGTGGGGAACCCTTACACACCTAGGGCCAAATGGGCAGGGGAGAGAGGGGTTCCTGGGGCCTGGAGAAGATTCCTGAATGGAAGGGACCCTGATAGGAGCTGCCAGAAGATGCCACCACTGCCAGCCTGTTGTCTTTTCCTGCCAGCGCTCATCACTATCTGAATTTATACTGTTCATTTATTTATGTGCTTCTTGTTCTAACTTCCATCCCTGGAATCATCCCCAGGACAGCAGGAACACGCTGCTCAATGTTTCATCCACAGAGCCGAGACTGACCCCAACACAGAGTAGATGCTCAGTAAATATTCAGGCCTGCTGCATTGTAAGCCCCTAATACATACGTGTTGAGTGAATGAATGTGGAATGGTTCATTCATTTATTCACTGTGGTGGTCAAATAATTGCTCCCCAAGTATGCCCATTTCCTAATGCCCAGAAGCTGTGACTATGTTACTTACACAGTGAAAGGGACTTTGCAGATGTGAAGAAGTTAAGGATCTTGAGATGGAGAGATCATGCTGGATTACCCAAAGGGGCCCAAGGTAATCACAAGGGTCTTTATAAGAGGGAGACAGGAGACAGATTCAGTCAGAGATGTGAAGATGGGAGCAGAGATCAGTGATCTGAGGCTACGAGCAAAGGAATGCAGCAGCCTCCAAATGCTGGAAAAGGCGAGGAAGCGCATCTTCCCCTACAGCCTCCGCAAGGAACCAGCCCCGCTGACACACTTTAGACTTCTGACCTCCACAACCATAACTTAATGCATTTGTTTTGTGTAAGCCACTACATTTGTGGTCATTTGTTACAGCAGCCCTGGGAAAGTCATACACTCACACATGAAAGCAGCAAGAAATCGAAGATGTAAAAGGCCCAGGTTCTAGTCCCTGCTCTGCCACCAATTCTGTGGGACCTTGGGCAGGACCCACCTTCACAATGCCCAGGGGGTGGGAGGGCTTCCTGGGACACTCTCCAGCATGGGCAGTCTGGGCCACTCGCTGAAGTTCAGACTCAAAAGTGGGTGATCACAGCAGCCGGAGCCTTCAGGACTATGCTAGGGACTGACGGGGTGTGTGGGGGGCAGTGAAAGCCCCTTCTTAGGGGTGATGAGGAGCTAGAGGCAGAAAACCCAGAGGTCTGGGGCCGGCCCCATGGCTCACTTGGGAGCGTGTGGTGCTGTTAACACCAAGGCCACGGGTTCAGATCCCTATATAGGGATGTCCGGTTAGCTCACTTTGGAGAGCATGGTGCTGACAACACCAAGTCAATGGTTAAGATCCCCTTACTGGTCATCTTTTTAAAAAACAATAACAACACCCCCAAAACCCAGAGGTCCAGGGAAGAAGCCACAGATACCCACATCCCAGGCACCCAAGGAACGAGCTAGGTGAGGCCCAAGTCACTGCCTGGCACTTTCTGAATGATACACCGTTTACCTCTCATGACCAGCCAGTTCCCAAAACCCCAATAACAACCCCCCCCAAAACCCAGAGGTCCAGGGAAGAAGCCACAGATACCCACATCCCAGGCACCCAAGGAATGGTGCTGACAACACCAAGTCAATGGTTAAGATCCCCTTACTGGTCATCTTTTTAAAAAACAATAACAACACCCCCAAAACCCAGAGGTCCAGGGAAGAAGCCACAGATACCCACATCCCAGGCACCCAAGGAACGAGCTAGGTGAGGCCCAAGTCACTGCCTGGCACTTTCTGAATGATACACCGTTTACCTCTCATGACCAGCCAGTTCCCAAAACCCGGGGGACAGGCAGAGCAGGAGGTTGGTATAAAAGATATTGACAAAAGGAAGCCCCTCTTATACCTTAAGGATGCATTGTGGGGGGAGGACCTGATACTGGGAGGTTCCCCATGCCCCATCACTGTGCCCGTAGACAGTTAGGAGCTACCATGCAGCTCTCTGATGGAAAATACTTCTGACAAGAGCTGAAATAAAAGCTACCAAATATCAATAATAATGTTACTAATTGGCACTTATATAACACGTACCATAGGACTTGCACCAGTCTAGGTCATTGATTTTCACACAGCCCTTCCAGGCATATACAATAATTTTTATCTCAGTTTTACAAATAAGGAAACTGAGGCACAGAATGGTTAAGTCACAGCCAAAGGCCACTTGGCTGAGAAGCAGCAGGGCCTGGGTGGGACCTCAGGCAGGCTGTCTCAGGGCTCCGCCATCCCGTCCCCAGGCACCTTTTGAGCTCTGGCTCTGAGCTGAAAACTTTCCATATGTGAGGTCACATCATTCTTGCAACAGTCCTAGAGACACCAGCTCACCATTCCTCTTTTACAGATGAGGAAACTGAAGCCCAGAAAGGTGACACCACTGGCCTGAGGTCATGTGGTCAGACATGGTGCCCCTTATAGCTTTTCACTACCAAGCTAGGTTACCGCCCACCACTGGCTTCCGCAAGTCTGGGTGAATTTCTGTTACTTAAAACCAACTGTGCCCCATTCTGACATTTCAGAAGCTCACGTAGGCTTGTTCTCTCCCCTAATAAGGAATACTATTCTGAGCACTTACTATGTGCCAGACATTGTATTAGGGTTTTATGTGGATGAACTTATTAAATACTCATAGCGACCCTAGAAGAAGGTACTATTGTTATCATCCCCATTTTACAGATGAGAAAACTGAGGCGCAGAGGTTATGACACTTGCCCAAAGTCAGAGAGCAAGTCAGTGGCAGATCTAGATTGTGAAGCTGAGCAGTCTGAGTCCAGAGCCCATGCTGGAGGCTCTGACGCTACACAGCTCCTGATTCATTCACTTCAGAGCACATACCATGCAGACCCCTTCCTGCCCATCTCAAACTGAGCTGGAAGAACTCTCCCTAGGTGCAGGCTCTGGGTCTGTTCCAAGCCCCAAGTTGGAAGGGCTGGTGAGAATCTTCCATAAAAATAGAAACAAGAAGAACACCTCCTAGAATTATTACAAGTCATTCAGCCAAAATTCTCTTGTTTGAAAGTATGTTTCCCCCAAGTAATTCCACCCCATGCAACCATCAAATTTTATTTAGAGATAGACCTTCTCCAACACCTAAGGAATGATTCGGGAACTCACAACTTCCTTATTTTCTTTCTGAAGGTGGTAAAATAAGGCTGTTGTTTTCAGCCTGGAACCCAAGAAATCTGGGGCTCAGATAGTAATAGGATCCACCTGCCTGACGGTCCAGGTATAGAACACTCGTTCATTCTTACAACAAACATTGGTCGAACACCTACTATGTGCTAGTCCCATCTTGGTGCAGGGGCACAGTTGTAACCGTCATGTGCTCTGCCCTCGCAGGCCAGTTATCCACATGTCTCCTCTATCCTCCCAGGAGGCATCCCTACCCTGCTCCTCCCAGCCGGATTCATCTCCCAGGGCCTAGCAGGACCTGGCAGCTCTGGTATGAAGTAGGTGCCTGATAAAGGAGTGTTGGATAAATGAATGGATGCACGAATATGCTTACGAATCACGTAAATCACTCAGTAATGTTCAAAAAAGAGAAAGCTGAAGTTCAAAGAGAAAACTTACTGGAGATACCCCAGGTGGTTTGAGGAAGATGTAGAAATGGGCAGACTCATGCCCTACTGGTCCCGAACAGATGCTCATGGATACGTTAATGCCAGGAGGAACCCGAGTCATGCCCACTCGAGAAAATGACTTTTCTTCAGGCTTAGACATGACCATTGCTGAACACTACTCTACACCAGGCATTACTTCATTGAGTTCCCACAAGAAACTTATAAGGTAGGCATAATTATTCCCATTTTACAGATGAAGAAATGGAGGCACAGTGAGCTCAAGCAACTTGCCCAAGATCACACAGCCTATAAACAATAGCTGAGATCAGAAGGTAAGCCTGTTCAATTGTAGAGACCAGGCTCTTAGCCCTCACTCTTGAAGCAGACCAGAGTTAAATTGGGCTATTCAAGCCCATAAAGATGCTGCTATATTTCTTTGAGGCCGTGGGATCTACTGAAAGCTGGCTCACCCAACTCTACCCCAATGTCCTGGCCTGGGTGTGGGCTTTCCTCTATGCTAGCCAGTGGAGTCAGAACCCCACTTCTCAGAGAGTCCTCTCCAGCCTGGTTCTGCATGTGACCAGCTCCCACACAAGATGCAGAAGATGGAAGCAAACGTGTCATGCAGTTCCTTCTGCCAGGCATAGACAAGAAGGTGCTCTGGTCTTCAGCAGTGGCTGTAGCTCATGTGTAGCTGTCCTCAATGTGCAGAGGCCTGAGACTGAGCCACTTGCGATGTTAAGTGGCTGAGATCTGAACCCAGATTTGTGTGATTTTAAAGGATATTTATTTCTTGAGTGCCTAACTCATGCCAAATACTCTTCTAGGTATAGTTAGATGTCACTTGCCCAACATGGTGAAAAAACGAAGAGTTCTATGTCAGTGAATTCTCCAGATAACTTGAGGCTTCATAAACAGAAGCATTTATCAGTTTAACCATAGGATCAAAATATTTTATACAATGCATTATTCCACGCCCTTTGCCCTGTCTACTAAATAGGGTTTAACTATTTCTTAGGGCTGTCACAGAAGCCAGCAATTACACAGTCCTATAACACTGAACTGAGCACAAACTACTGAGAAGAGGGGGTCATTTGACCCTGACACTAAACTCCCCCAAGTTGTGATTCTTTCGTTTACGTGCTTCTCATTTTTATAATCTCTTCATCTGCACCCTTGTTCTCAGGCTGTCAGCTTCTGTCTGCTGTCACTGTGCTTTCTCCACCACCCTACACACTTCTCATCTGCTCCTTTCGTGTGCTCTGTGCCTGGGAAATCAAGTCACTGAGCTTCCCAGAAGGGCATGCAAAGCGAGAGTAAGCAGGCTCTGAGTGAGGAAATGCTGGCTCTGTTCTGATAGGGACACTGCAGCAATTAGATTGCACTACTTTCTTTTTCTGCTTTATATGTAGTTGAGTTTCCAGGACAAATGGCCTACAGTTATTATGGTGATATACCTGAGAGCTATGTGAAAATGAAAACTAGTCTGATTGTTCCAAAGATTCTCGGTTTTCTACCTGTCCCACAAGGTAGGCATTTGAAGAGCCCAGGCCACTGGCTTACAAATAGACACTGTAGCAGGGAGAAATCAGGGACATCTCAGTAAGATGGGGCCTGCCTTGGGTCGTAATTCCTCTCCCATTCTATAGATGGGCTAAACCGAGGCCCAGAGAGAGGAAGGGACTTGCTGAAGGCCACTACGTCAATTGGTGACAGAGCTGGGACCCAGATCTCTTCACTTTCCTTTCAGGGGCTCTTCTCTTTGTCCCACAGTCACAGGATAGCAGAAAATGTAAAAGAATCTGCAGATAATATGGTATTTGGCAGCCGAGCTAGAAACGTGGACATCTAGACATGAGAAGTATCACATGGGTCAGATCCTCCTGCTGCCCAGGGCTCCAGCATGCATTTGCTGGAGTTGAGGCTGGGGACACAACTGTCCTCCCAGATTTCCAGGTATTAAGACCATAGTCACCTGCCTCCCCCTGTCTAGGTGCCCTTGGAACATCTCTTCCCTTTTAAGAACTCTCCCAGCTCACACTCAGGAGCTGCTGCACCTTTCCTGGCCCTCCTGGTGCCTCACCTATGGATGGATGTAAACTACACATGTCTCCTGACCTACCATGATTCAATCAAGTTTGTCAAATTCTTGCCTCAGTCTCCCTTGGCTAAGGCCCAGGATCCTGTCTGGGATTTTTAACTTAGGAGTCAGCAACTTTTTTTTGCATCAGAATAGACAATAAATATTTTAGGCTTTGCAGGCCATATGGTCTCCGTCACAACTACTCAACTTTGCCCTTGTAGCTATCTCAAAAGCAGCCATAGACAATATCCAAACGAAAGGGCTTGGCTGTATTCCAATAAAACTTTATTTACAAAAACAGGCAGTGGGCCAGGTTTGCTGACCCCTATTGTAGATCATTCCTTGCTGGGTCCAACACCTTTACTTGGGTAAGCAACTTGCCATGGTTTGTGCAGACTCTTCCAGTTTTAGCACTGAAAATCCTCCATCCTTGAAAACCTCTCAGTTTTAGACAAGCCATGGTGGTAGTCACTCTATTTGGAATCCCAAGGTCCCTGGTGTCTCTCATCTCAGCACTTCTCTGGCTGTGACACTCAACTGTGTCCTCCACAGGGGAGGGGGAGGAGGAGAAGGAACAGGAGGACGAAGGGCTACCATTCACTGTGGCTCCCGACATGCCAGGTACCATGTGAAGGGCTTTGTCAACATTACCTCATTCGATCCTCACAACAACCCAGTGCGGTGAGGCTGGAGCTGCTCCCAGTAAAAGGGAAGGGCTGGACTGAAATCCAGTCTCATCTGCCTCCAGAACACAGGTTCTGCTGCTTCCTCTCCAGACTATAAGCTCCTTGAAGACAGACTTGGGGTCTTTCGTCTCTGTATCTCTGTGTCCAGCACAGAGCATGACACTTAGAAGATACTGAGCAAATAATAAACATCAGCAAATACTTTTGCTGAACTAATAGATGGATAAATGAATGGATGAGCAAATCTCCCCACATTCAGACAGACACTTCCCACTTTCGTGACATGATTTATTCCTGCCAATCCAATCTCCAGGTGAGTTAAGGGCAAAATGTCAGATGTATGTTGTGATGTCAATATTATCAAACATGCCTGCTGGCATTGAGGAGGCAATACGACATCGTGGTCAAAAACATGGTCTCTGACATCAGGTGATCTGCGTGCAAATCCCAGAAAGGCTTTTTCTGGTCTATGCAACCTGGGAAAATCAATTCACCTCTCTGAGCCTCACAGATTATAACATAAGACTATTACAGAAACTACCTCCTAGCATTGCTATGAATAAGGGATATGTATATATACCATACACATATATACACACATATAAAGCCCCTGGCATGGGGTGTGTACCTGGTAAAGGCCCCATGAACATTATCTATCTATTATTATTGCTATTGAAGTTGGGATGGGCAGAAAGCAAAGTTGGGATGGGATACCGACAATGAGAAGTACAGGGGATCGTTATGCAGCTCTGCATGAGTACCAGTGTCAAATGGGAGAGGGACATAAAGACTACTTACTGGTAACCACATCGGTTATCTATGACCACAATAATAGTATATAACAACCACCAACAAAACCCAGAATGAGGGTACTCCCAAAAGTTTGTGGAAAGACAGAATTAAAAGATAATATGAATCAGGCCGGCCCGGTGGCGCACTGGATAAGTGTGCCGCTTGGGAAGCACGGCGGCGCTCCCGCTCGAGGGTTCGGATCCCACATACAGACCGGTTCCCGCTCACTGGCTGAGCGAGGCGCGGGAGCAACACCGAGGGTTGCAATCCCGTTGCTGGTCCCCGGTCCGGTACGGGGGCAACACTGAGGGTTGCGATCCGTTGCCGGACACGGAAAAAGACAAAAGACAAAAAAAAAAAAAAAAGATAATATGAATCTTTCCATGAACTTTTTGAAGACTCCTTGTACAATAAGAAACATTTATTTAGCTAACCTGTTTGTGGCCAGCTGGAGCTTGGCGGTGCTAGGCTGGACTCAGCTTTTCACCTAGATTTGGGTTTAAAACGTGTTCAGTCTAGGGCCAGGCTTAGGGGGCGGCAGCAACCTCAGGGAAACTCTTCCCCCAACCATGGCGGAAACACACAAGGCACCCAAGGCCTCGGCTTGGAACAGGCCCACTGTCAGTCTATCTCATGTAATGGGCAGAGCTAGGCACGGGGTTGAACCCCAAGTGAAGGAGCAAGAGCGTAAACCCTGCCTGGCCCTTGAGTGAGAAGAAACACAAAGTCTCGTGGCTATGGGCACCAGCACTGGGGGAGGGAGGATCCAGGGTCAGTGATACACTAACCCCAAGAACCAAACACCAGCCAGACCTCAGAAAGGGCCCCGCACTGGCCCAGCCCTGCCCTCCTCACCAGCTTCTCACCTTCATTCAGTCTCTGCGTCACCAGCTCTGGGTCAAAATCTGCGAGGACCCTGAGCAGGAACACTCGCAGCATATGAGGACCACAGACCCATTCATTCCCCAGCCCCGTTCGCATTTTCCCAACATCTGGACCTGCTCCTGGGAGCCATTAATCTCGGGCAATTTCTTTCCTCACTTGATTTGTTTATTTAAGGAAAACAAGTTGCTCCTAATTAGAAACACTGCTGTTGAGATGTTCAGCACATCCTAGGCTGCCTATTTTCAGACCTGCTACCTAAAATTATACCTGTGCTTTTAACATCTGTGAGTTTGTTCAGCAACTGTCCTGAGTGGAGGCTTCTGGCGAGAGAGACTTGGGCTGTTGTGGGGCCGAAGGAGGAGGGGACAGGGGGATACGTGCGCTTTGGAGCACTGTGAGGTGCAGGCATTTGGAAAACTGAAACATGCAATGTCCCAACACTCTGCTCAGAGCTGGCACCCATTGGTGAATGGACACTGGGAAGGTGCATAGCATGAGCACAATTCAGACCTGAGAGCAGAGAGGAGAGTAGTCTCAGAGGGTCAGAGACAGCTTCTGTGTGCAAGTTCCCAGGCAAGTTCACACCTGCCCCCCATACGTTTACACCCCTGTGGATGCTCAGACACACCTGCAGAGATGCACATGCCCGGAGGTACACACATACACGAGACATGCACAAAAGTTACAGTGCCACACAAACAGGCATACACACTCAGAAACACCCACATGTACCACCAGAAATATGCAAGAAAATACTATGTATGCAGTGAGACACACAAAAGTTTACCCTGAAACAACCACAGGTACACACCCACAGAAACACACGTGTACATAGAGACACAATCAAATGTACATTCTAATACTCACAGATACACATGCTTAGAAACTCACATACATACACAGGGACGCTCACAGACATTACACCATGACAGGCATACACACATACACAGAGAGAGACAATCGAGTGTGCAATGCTAAACACACACACACATGCACATAGAGACACGCACAAAGGTGCACTGAAAAACTTGCAGATACATAATGCCTGTAAGTGCATAGTCCAAATTCACACTCGTATTGTTGCACACACATGCGTACACTCACACGTAAGCAGGCACTCACCAACACCCACAAAGATATGTGCAGTCAACACATACAGCTACTAAAACATGCACCCGGGCCGACATACACAGCTTCTCTAACACAGATATTTCTGCACAGACCTTAAAGTACACATGTACTGGGCAGGCATGCACCTGCTTGGTCACAGACACACATGTAACATGCATACAACTGCTTAGCACTCTCTGAGTGCATATGCATGTCCACACTCGCACCGACTCACACATGCACCCATTCTTGCAGGTACACACACACACATGCACACTCATAAATCCACTGACATGCACACACACACACACACACTCATAAATCCATCAGGCATCACACACACATTCATACTGACACTATCCACACATGTGTGCACACATACACTTAAGATTCTCATGTAAGTCATATGAACACATACACACAAACCTGCACGGGAATTCACATGTAGGCACACATTCACACATGTGCATGTGCACACGCACACACACACACACACACAGACACACAGACACACACACACACCCTATTCCACCAGGGAAGCAAACTGTTCATTTTCTCAAGAGACACACACACACAGACACACACACACACAGACACACACACACACCCTATTCCACCAGGGAAGCAAACTGTTCATTTTCTCAAGAGTCTTAAAAGTCTTACAGACTAAGCCAGCACGTAAGGGAACTGCTCCTGCCCCAGTCCCCACTGCATAGCCATTAACTCACTCGGCGTCAGCTGGGACGATGGTGGTTTCAGCATGAACCCAGGGCAGTCTGCCTTCCCCACCGGTGGTTTCAGCATGAACCCAGGGCAACCCCCAAGCCTCAAAATCACTCAGAAAGAAATCTGACCAGTGCATTGTGTTCCCCACCATCTCAGCATCCCCCACCCAACACACACACAAGGTGGTAAGACACCTCTTTCCCAAGCGTGGCTGTTCCTGCCAGGAATAGCAGTCTTGCCTGCTCAGCATGGGGCAGTCCTCAGGTCCTCAGTAGAGTAGATGCCTCACACCCAGACATACTGAACTTCTCTGCCCTGGGTCCCTAAACAGCTGCAAAGTTGAAGCCATGGAGACAGCTTACCTCCACCTCCTGTTGTCATGGAGACTCAGCAGCTGGGTGCATCCAGCCCTCCCAGACCGCCCTGGGCTCCCTACTAGGACTGCTTTTATGAGGATGCAGGGAGGGGGTGGGGACTGCAGGTGTCAGATGATTGGAAAGAACAAGGGCCCTGCCCCCCAGTCAAGGATCATCTGGTGCTTGGGTGGGACAGGGCCAGCCTCCCTGGTGAAAACAGCACCAGGATGCCCATGCGCAAGATCTGAAAGCAGACAGCCTTGGTGCTGCCAGCATAGCTCCATGCTTTGCTAGACTCCACACTAAGTGCTTTCCCTGAACCTTCTCAGTTAATCCTCCCAACACCCTTCTAAAGTAGGAACTATGAACTCCATTTTACAGTAGAGGAACCAAGGTTTGGAGAGTGAAGTGACTGGTCCAACTTAGACCTGATCTGAGCCCTAGGTCTCTTCAATACTGAATGACATCACCTCCTGGGATCTTGAAAATCTCATCTGTGACAATCACTCAGGGCCATAGAGTGTCTGAATTGGGACCTCTGAGGTCATGAAGTCTCTTCATTTTAGAGAAGCAGCAACTGGAGCCCAGAGAAGTCTGGTGATTTACCCAAAGTCACACAGCAAATGAAGGCAAATTTGAAGCTCAACCTCCTAACCCAGAGATGGAGAATTTCCCAGTACATCAAGTACCAGCTCTGACACCCTGGAGGAATCCCTAGGACTTAGCAGTCTACAGAAGTATCTCCTAGCTTGGTCCTGGATCAGAATCCCAAGCAAGGGGAGCAAGTCCTCAGAATCTCACCTCATGCACTAAGAACTGTCCAAGAGCCATATAGCAATGCTACTCCCCAGAGACAGACGCCCAGCCAGAGCAGGCAGAGATTACAGACAGGGCCAGGGGAATATTTCCAACCCTCAGGTCATGGCCAGAAGCACATCCACTTGCTGACTACTGGTACATCTAGATGAATCTGGCCCTACGCTGGGACCCCACTGAGGAAGCATGAGGTCATCTATGAGGCCGTGACCACAAGGGTGGCTCCAAAACAATCCTTCGGGCCCGGGTAGCCTCTTTGGAGCATGCTTTTCACTGGGAGGAAAAATAATCTGGCCAAACTCATCAGCTATGTGTGGGACTCAGTAGAGTCTCTAGGGGCCTGGAGTGTGGGGGGACCACCCACACCCCCAGAGCTGGGGATGAGAATGCCAGGAGTCCCTATCCATTTGTCCCTTCCAGCTCCCTTTCTGCAAAAAGTCTGCACCTCCCCAGGCTTCAATTAAAATGGTCTTACTGAACAGCCCAGGAAACTTCCCTAAATTTTTTGCTCACCTAAGGAGCATTCCCTTTGGAGTTGCAAGGAATGGCAGGTGACTTCCACCCCTCCTAGTGGCTCTGCCAAGGAGGTGAGTTGGCTCCTGCGATGACAATTGGGGTTGCTGGAAGGGCCTAAATGGAGGCAATCTGGCTGAGTGGGTCTCCTCTTTACACACACACACACACCCCGGAAACAACATAAGCAAGTCTGCAAAGCCCTCTACACAAAGCCCATCACCTGGGCAGCCCTGGCTGCTGGCTCCAGATGACAGGAAGCCTCATTGACCAGAGTATCACCCCCACAAGCACCTTATAAAGCCAACTTGGAAATACGACTAGCTCCTTCTCCCTTGGAACTCTGAACAGGCCACGAAGGGAGTGATTCCTGAATCAAATTAAAAGGGCCCACTGCCTTCCTCTTGGCCCACCTCAGCCTGAGAAGCCCTTGGGTGCATGACTTCAGGGGGCACGGGGATGCCAGGAGGAAGGACGACTGGATGAGCCGGAGTGTCCCACCCTCTGCCAGAGGAGAGAAAGTTTGTCATTCACCCAGAGATGAGCTGTCACCACTCTGGGTTCTTCACTCACTGGGATCTGGGCTCTGAGCCCCCAGCCTGCGGGGAAGGGGACGCAGCTGAAACTGGAAGATCTGGGGGCAGGAAACGTTTTGCAGCAGCTCCGCGACCCGCTCCCTTATGGAGCTCTCTTGCCAGGTCCTGGCCTCTGAGTCCTTACCTGAGGGGTCTCAGACACTTGCAAACTCTGCCATCGGAGCTCAGCTGGCGCCTGGGGGCTCT
Source organism: Galeopterus variegatus (assembly GCF_000696425.1). Taxonomy (NCBI): domain Eukaryota; kingdom Metazoa; phylum Chordata; class Mammalia; order Dermoptera; family Cynocephalidae; genus Galeopterus; species Galeopterus variegatus. The sequence goes on from NW_007730201.1 coordinate 158,184, forward strand.
CTCCGCGACTCCCGCGTCCCGCTCGGCGCGCCCGTTCTGTGGGCGCCTTCCCCGCTGCCAGGGGCTGCAGTGGCATCGAGGAAAGAGGAGCCGGGCTTTTCTTTCTCGCCGCCGAGGCTCCTCCAGTCGGGTCTGGGGGCTATTTCTCCCGCTCTGGTGCAAGGGGCATCCTCCGCGCCTCCAGGGTGAAAGTGGGAGAGTGTGCGCCCTGGATTGCAGCAGCGGCGACAGCGGTGGCCGGGGACGAGGAGGCGGTGGCGACGCCAGCCGGT
>NW_007730201.1:158968-161786 GCF_000696425.1 Galeopterus variegatus
CGCCGCCGCCGCCGCCGCCGCCAGCAGCGTGCCTCGGCCGGCGCGCTCCACAGCACTGCCTACCGCTTAACTCCTTGCATGCCACCTGGCCCTCCCGCAGCCTCCCGGGGAGCGGGGCAGACCCGGTGCCACGCCTGCTGCGGAGATCGAGCAGGGGCCTCGGTTTCCTCGTCTGTAAAATGGGCCCGGAACCCACGTCATCGGGTTGTTGGGAAAATTAACTGCGACGATTACAATTACGCAGGGTGCTAAACGGCCTGGAATTGAGTCAGTACTCGATTAATGGCCGAGGGTTTGTTGCTGCTGCTGCTATTTATTGTTCGAGAGGCTTAGCACCACCGTGCCTCGCAAATAATAAATACCCAATAAAGGGCGGTTTTGGTTTTTGGTGTTTAGTTTGTTGTTTTAACAGGCGGTAGGTTTTAGCTGCGTGACCTCTGGGTGATCACTCCCCTCTCTGAGCCTGTTATCTTCCAAGCTCTGTGACCTTGGGCAAGTCACAGAACCCCTCGGAACCTCTGTATCCTTATCTGTAAAATGGGGACGATCATGCCCACCTTCAAAGGATTCGCAGCACATCTCAGGGAAAGAAGACCATCTGTCTCATGATGGGGCACCAGACAAGACTGGATCTCATCTTTCTTGCTTTGGTTGGTAGCTACACAGGCGTTTGTGATAAGTCATTGAAAGGTGCATTTACATATCAATCACTTTTCTGTACATGTGTTAAATCTTCACTTTCAAAAAATCTATTTTTCGAGTGACAATTCTTGAGCATAATAGAACTGGGCTCGAGCCTGGGCTCAGCTACTTTCTGTGTCGCCACGATCAAGTTATTTCATCTCAATGAGCCTCTGTTTCCTGATCCATAAAATGGGAACAATAATAGTTCCTAATTGATAGGTGATGTGAGGATTAAAGGGTTTCACGTGAAATGATAGTTGTAAAGCATGGGATCTGCACTCAACTCATCTGGGTGGTGCTGATCACGTGTTCTACAGTATTGCTCTATCCCCTATATCAATGTGGCTGAGAAAATAACTGAGAGAATTGAGTTTGAACCTCAGAGAGGATTGCTGGGTAAAATACAGGATGCTAAATTAAATTTTTAGTGTTAGTCTGAAATTTTATATGGGACATACATCTACAGTTTTTTTTTTCCCACTGTGTATCTAAAATTCACATACAATTAGGTGTCTTGTATTTTTATTTGCTAAATCTTGCAATTCTAACTGCATAGTTATCAGCTGTGTGCGCTGGGGTAAGTTGCTCAGCCTCTCTGGCCTATGTTGCCTAATGTGAAAAATAAGAATCAAGGTCCCTTCGGTGTTAACAAGAGAATGAAATTGATTAAAGGAGATGAGCAGTCCCAGCACACATTAAGCCCTCTGTATTTGTTCCTTTCACTTCCCTTTCATCTCCCTCCCTCCTCTTCTGTCCCTCCTCCTTTTTCTTTCCTTTCCTAAGTCTTGGGGTTGCCAGGGCTCCCCACGAGCATTGTTTAGCGCTTTTGCTGGCCTTCAAAACTAAGAGATCATAATAAACTGTAAAAAGTAAATCCCATACTAGTCAGCCACCAAAAAAAAAAAAAAAAAAGTTGTAGGATTTTTGTCTAAAACACACACACAATCAATTTTGGTGAGAAGCGATGAAATCTTCCTCCTCTAGACCCAACTGTTGAGCAAACTCTAATTTTTGCTGAGGGCTTGCTCCACTCTTCGCTTATCCCTGCTGTCATTTGTGTTCCAGGTTTCTGAGGGGAGCCTCATCCTCTCTCCATACCTTTCATTTCAGCTCAGAATTTTATTGTTTCTGGTTAAAGTCTGTTGTAGACTCACCAAGGGGAGAGAAGAAACAAAGCAATCTTTGAAATAAATTATAAAGATAAAAACCGGGTGATGTAAGAGAGTTTCCGAGCATCAGATCAGGTAACATCTCCGAGCTACATTCATAAAACGAGTTTCTAACCCACACATCACTGTCATTTGAACTACAGTGTCTAAAAATAGGATTTGCTCTAATTTCCAGAGTAGCTGAAGCAAATGGAGAGAATGTGCAAGTAGTGAGCAGGCTGTGTCAGGTGGAAAGTAACTTCCCGTTGATGGTGCTGTTCTAAAGTGGAAAGGAGGGGGCTCCCCTTCAGAAATGTCAGGCATTGCCTGGCAGAACTCAGAGGTTTAAGATGAAGCCCTCAGTAGTCGGCCAGACCTGGGATGGAGCCCTAGCTCTGGCACCTCCTAGCTGGGTGGGCTTGGGTAAATTAATTAACCTCTCTGGGCCTCATCTTTTAAAAAATGGAGATAATAGTAGCTCCGATCTTATGAGGATTCTGTGCAGAGTAAGTGATAGGTGTATATAGACTGTTTACCACAGTGCCAACTGTGCATGTACTACACACGTGAGCAGTGACCTATTATTATAATGATTCCAGATGGACAAGAGACATCCAAGGCAAAGGGAGGATACCATTCACTCAGGGCATCGGAGAGAATTCCAATCCCAGAATTCAAGCATGTGTGGATTTCCTGGAGTTAGAATTTGGGGGGTACTAAACAACTGATTGTTAATGTGTGTAAAGAGAATAAAGTTGAGAAGAAGGAATTGCAGTGGGTCACTGTGACTTTGCCCTAGGGGCTGATATACGATGGAAGAGGTCATTTAATTGCATGGTGTTTGGGCACAATGCCCAGGATGGGCTGGTCACTCCCTCCACAGCCCTGCACTTCTGCCTCCTCCGTGGGATCTCTCTCTGTTCCTCTGGCCCCTTTATCCAGACACCTACTGTGAGTTGCCAGCACCCCCAGCCCATCTGACAGAG
>NW_007730201.1:162695-169002 GCF_000696425.1 Galeopterus variegatus
GTAGATGGTGTCGCCTGACTGTGTTCTGACATGGTGGCAGGGGCTGGCTAGCTCTTTGGAGTCTCTTTTTTGTAAGTGCACTAATCCAGTTCATCAGGGCTCCACCCTCATAACCTAATCACCTCCCAAAGCCCTCACTTCCTAATACCATCACCTTGGGGATTAGGATTTCAACATATGCATTTTGGGGGGGACACAGATATTTAGGCCAGAGGACCTGGTATAATCAGGAGAGTTTACCCATCAAAATTTCGGGGCACAAATGTAGAAGAATGGATACTGCAGTATTTCTTAATGGTGGAAAACTGGAAAGAATCTAAATGCTCATCAACAAAAGAGTGGATGGATCAATTCCAGTGTATTCTTAAAGGGCAGCACCATGCAGGAGTGACAGTTAATGAACTAGAACTCCATGTATCATTGTGAATAAATCTCAAAACTTGTAGTGTTGTGTCGGGGGAAAAGCTAGTTCCAAAAGAACACATATAGAATAATAGCATTTAATCACGTTCAAAAACCTAAAACGCAATTCTTTTATGAATAGATACCTATGTAGTAAAAGCATAGAAACATGCATGGGAATGATTAACACCAAATCCAGGAGAGAGTTGACCACGGCTGGGGAAGAAGAGAGAGGGATGGGAGGTTCGCAAAGAGCTTTAAGTTTGTTTTTAGTGCTCCAGTTCTGAGCCAGTTTGGTGGATACATAGACATTCGTTATGTTGTTCTATGCACTTTTCTGTATGCCTGAAATACTTCATTAAAGAAAAAAGAATGAGGCAGCAATTGAGGGGGGAGAGCAGAGCGGAACCAGCCTCTTTCCTATTCCTGTTCTGGTATTTTCTGGCTATGTGCCTTGAGTAAGGGACTTAACCTCTCTGAGCTTCAGTTCCTTAACATTACACTTCCAACATTACATCTTTGAAGAATTAAATGTGTAGAAATTGTTTAAAGTAAAACAAATGATAACTCAATATCATAATTATTAATTAGCAACTGCAGTCAATCTCAAATTATTTGAGAACTGGAAACATCTGAGAAGCTCACACATTTAACATTATAAATGCTATTTCTAACCTCTCTTGACAGGTGCAGCCCTTGATACTGGAGAGGTTGAGTAAGTTGTCTGAGGTGATGTGAGATGCTCTAAGGAATATGTGTGTGTAGAGGGCCCCCCTGAACAAGGTGCTGTATGGGGTCCCCACTTCAATGCTCTTTCCACATAACCTGCAGAAACCCCTACTTCCTTCCAGAGGACTGATGATGGTCATACGGAGGACCTGCTAAAGCTGGGACACAGATCCCAGAAGCAGGGGACATGAGCAACTTCAGGAGTCCTAATGTGGCTTCACTCCTTCCTTTCCCAATCCAAAAGCATATTTATATCATCATGAAAGAGATTGAGAATGATAGTGTCATAGGGTTATTCTTTTCTAATTTACATTTTTTAAAGAGCAAAAAATTTGACACTTAACATAAATGGGCATATGTCTTCATGCAAATACACAGGCTAGAATGCACTATTTATAATAGCCCCCAAACTGGAGACAATCCAAATGTCTAGCAACAGAGGAGTGGATGAATATGCTGTATTCATTCATTGGAATACTACGCAGCAGTGAGAATGAATGAGCTATGCTACCACAACTGCATGGATAAATGTCACAAACATAATGTTAAGCAAAACAAACCAGACCCAGAGGAGTACCTGTGGTCAGCTGTCATTTCCATAAAGTTCAAAAACTGCAAAACTAACCAAGCTGCTAGAAGTCAGAATAGTGGATACGAACATGACAAACATGGGAGGTTGTTATTGGAATAGCACTTGTGGGGTGGGGAGGGGGACTTCCGGGGGTTAATAATGTTCCTTTTGTTTACCTGAGTGCTGGTTACATGGCTGTGTTTCTGTGCATTGAGCTATACACTTGCTACTATTTGCACACTTACGTATATATGTTCGACTTCAATTAAAAATGTTTTTTAGAAGTAAAAATTTGCAAATTCCAGTATTTTAACCTTTATTTGTTATCGATGCCTAAGCACCTTCCTGGATCAAGCTGCATAATAAAGGGGCCAATATGGGACTCTAAATTAACATCCTTTCCTAAACCTTGACCTTGAACATACCAGCTGAAACCAGCTTTCATTTTAGGCTCACTGAAAAGAGGATTGTCTACATAGAACCAGGCCAGGTGGAGACAAGGGCCATTACTCAGGATATCTGATTCAGAGAGACAGGCAAACCACCAAAATTATCTGATTTGGCAAATTCCCAGGATCAAATGACCCAGATAATAGTCGAACTGCCATGGTGACACTACACATCATAGCCAAAATATCTGCAAAGTGGACCCTTTAGCTAGGGCCCTATCTGTGGGCAAAGAGAACAGAAACCTGTGCCTCCCCTCTGTCTAATTTCTGCAAGAGGAGCTATGGGAGCTCTTTGAGAGTTTGCAGAGGCCACGGAGTGGTGAGGCAGTCCTGGACCCCTGAGGTGTTCCAGGTAGCGCCCTAACCCTGCCAGTCCTATCCTGAAGCTCTCCCACATCCTTGCAAGGATTCATACAGCTCCGAGCCATTGAATGTGGATTATTTTATTTAGTCCTCATTTAATGCAACAGCCCTAGGAGGGAGGTAATATCATTATTGCCCATTTACAAGGGAGGCAACTAAGATTCAGAGGGGTCAAATGAGTCACCCAAGTGTGAACACCAAAAACAAAGTGTAATCATTTATTTTTTTTTAACTGACTCTTTCCCCAGACCTCCTCTCGCCCACCCCTCCCTCCCCCAGGAGTGTTGTTCCCCATCTCCTACCCCAGCCACTCACGCATCAGACCTTAGTGTGAACTTCACTTCTGTTAGATAATCAGTTCAGTCCTGTGCAGAGTGGGCACCAAGATGGCATCGGAAGTGCACAAGATTGAATGGAGGAAAGCCTTATGGAGATTAAAGAGAGAGGGAGCAGGATTGAGTAGGGAGAGACCTCAGGCTGCAATGCAGGTCTGACACCTGGGAGGGGAGAGGTGGAAGGAAGACTGTGCAGAAAGAGTGTCACAGTGGAGAACAGCTTTGAGAAAGTCTTAGCCAGCCCCACAGGAGCCCCAGAGCGAAGACTGCCCATCAGTGGAGTCCCAGGTTAGGCAGGAATGAATCATAGGATCAGTTAGCAATTTTTACAGAAGGCGAAATGAACATCAAATCATTCAATAAACGGGTTATGGGAGGGGGAGGAGTGGAGTGTTTCTTAAGAGCATCTATTGTAATCATTTATTGCATGGCTCTCTTCCCCTCTGGATTCTAAGCTCTACAACAGCAGGAAATATCCTGTCCAGAGAGGAAGTCTGGCATATAATAGATGCTCAATTAATATTTGTGGACCGACAGACTCTTCTGACCAGTTCCTCTGTGTTTGTTGATTGCCACACATTTCCTGAAGATGTTCCATGTAGAGTATTTTAATGACATGGATGAGGGATAAGATGTTGGATCTGAGTTTAAGTCTTAGACCCAACACTTCCTAACTGTATGACATTAGGCAATTCATCTTACCTCTCTGAGCTTCGGTTTACTCATCTGTAGATTGGGGATGATAATGTCGACCCATGGAGTGTTTTGAAGATCAAATGAGATTCTGCTATAACAGTATTTTTATCATTATTACAATGAGCAGACTTACCATGTATAGATGATTACTTTTAGTGTTTGTGATTATTCAGTAAACTGTAGGGCCTTGTCTTGAAGACATTAATATTATCTTGAAGTATATTATTACTTGCATGGAAAAATCATATTTGACATATATTGACACACTTCTTATTGAGAGGAACAGCACCAAGCAGAGACTGCCTTAAATCAGCATTTGTTGTGTGTTCACAGTTTATCTGTACCAGAAGCCTGCCCTTGAAGGCAGGATCCATATCCTATTTGTGTATTGTTAGCACTAGGCAAGGGACTTACACATCAGAGGAACCCAATAAATGCAAATTCCTGACCCCAAACTGCAGCTGAAACCACATGACCACATGCTACCTGCATTTGTTGATTTAATCCCCATACTAGCCCCCATGTGGGTGTTACTGTTTCCATCCTGTAAATGGAGAAACTGAGGCCCAGCAAGGTGAAGTGAATTTCCTGAACTCGCAGAACTTGTAGGCTTTAGGCCTGGATCATCCTGGCTCCACACTGGGGATTTTCCACTGGGACACATGACTGTCAGGCCTGGCAAACAGGTCAATCCCAGATGTGGTCTCAAACACAGCACGATGCCCTCATTCTCTCGGGAGACTCCAGCCCGGCCTCCAAGGAAATGCTCTTGGAAAGCGACCTCTTCTAATTTAGACACCTGAGACTCCTGGGAAGAGAGAGAGCCAGGGACTCATGGGCTGGAGGATTTTTCCCTTGGAGTTTATCCGGAGGAGTCAGTCTCACCTGGTTACAAAGCTGCTCCAAGAAGCTTCAGTCTTCTGAATGTCATTTTTTCCCCTGTGTCTCCACTATTCAACCTTTTTCCATGCAAATACATTCAGGAGCCACAGCCCATTATAACAACAGCAACATTTAGGGAGTTCCTGCCCTGTGTAGGTCTGGGGTCTACTGCTCTGGGGCCATCATATCCATTGGCCTTGCACCCTCACAACTGCCATGCAAGGCTGGTATTCCTACCCCCATTTTCCAGATGGGGAAACTGAGACTCAGGAAATTTAGGTCACCCTCCCAATGTCACTGTGCTGGGAAGTGGTGTAGCTGATACCTGGACATAGCCTGGCCAAGTCCAAGCGTGAGATGGGGAGCGACACACACGCAGCCAGAACAGAGCTTGGTGTTCTACCACCAGCCTTTGAAACAAGAGTTCCTTAAAGACATATGGGGACATCATCATCCTTGGCACCCTGCCTCCCCTCACCATCCTGTCCGTCCTCCAAATCCAGCCATAGCAATCTCTCAGAACACACACAGTTCTGGCTCCACCACACCCCTGCCTAAGACCTCCAAATGACTTCCTGGCACCCGCAGCTGAGAACCCAAACTCCTCCGCTCAGTGCCCATAGCCTGCTGCAGTCTGGCCTCAAGTTCACTTCCTGCTCGGATTCCTCTGCGCCCCTCCAACCTCCATAGCAGACTCTCCTCTCCTCCCCATATGCTACTCTCACTCACCACTGTACCTTTGCCTAGGCTGCTTCGCCTCGCTGGAAGGCTCTTTCCTTCCTTCCATTCTCCATCCAACAAATTCCCGCTGAGCTGTCATTTTCAGATGTTGCCTTCCCTTGTGGTGCCTTCGTTTCTAGAGCCCCCCTGCCTCGCCAACAGAGCAGGGCCAGGGAGAATGGGGGAAACCAGTTTGCGCAGTGGAATCTTATTCTCCTCATTATCCCTTTTGGCACGATCAGAGAAGGCAATTTCCTATCTGCGGTCTAGCTCAAAGAAATACGTTGCAACAACCATTTACAGGAGCTGGAAACACTCCCCTATCCACAACGTTAATTGTTTTGTTTTTCTAGAAGAGCATACCCCATTTTTTGTGGGGACTGCTCTTCCCCACTCCAACCCTGTGTGTCTGGAGAAGGCTAAGCCCAGAAAGTAGAGGGAATGCCCTTGAGCTTGGCTGGGTTAGTCTTCAAACCCCATTGCCCAGGCCACAGTGATTGGTGCAGGAATTGGCACATGACCCAAGTCCAGCCAATCAGACACCTTCCCCGGGAATTTTCTAATTGGTTTTGGTGGGTGTTTGGAGAAGCCCCAACTATACTGGGGTTCTGGTATCAGAGTGGCTAGCAAAACTGCCCTAATGGGAATTGAAGGGGAGCCGAATATAGGTGTTCACAGTGTGCCTTTCACAGGAGACTTCTTTTACCTGGTGGACAGCCTAATGCCTAGTTGTCTAATCTGCAACTCTCACATGGGATACTTGTCTGTACTGGCAGGTGCCTTTGTGGCTCTTGTTTGACCTGTGTCTAGTTTATCCCTGCCTGACCATCACTCTGGCACTGGGAGCCTGACCTTGTATTCTCCCCCGTGTCCTGGGAAAACCCTGTTTGCGGCAGCCCCTGGCTCCTCAGATGGAAGGCGCAAATTCGATACACTACAACAATAGAAAACGAGTTCAAGATTTTTACTTACAAATCCTGGGCAGGGAGGGTACAATGAGTCAGGATGGCAGTCCTCCATCCTTGGACCATGCCAGGCAGGAACAAAGAGTCAGGCAGAGAGAGACAGCATGTGGCAACCAGCAACGTATTTAAGGGATTAGGGTGTGAGTCACTTTAACTCTGTGGGCAAATGCCTGAACCATCTCTTTAAAAGAAGCA
>NW_007730201.1:170055-198225 GCF_000696425.1 Galeopterus variegatus
GCACACAGGAATGAGCTAAAAATACGGTCCCTGCCATACAGAGCTTACAGTCTGGAGCTGTGCTGTCCAATGCAGTAGCCATTAGCCACATGTACCTACTTAAATTTAAGAAAACTAAAATTAAGTAAAATGAAAAATTCAGAGTCAGAAAACAACCTGATTAAAAAATGGGCAAAGGTCCTGAATAGACATTTCCCAAAAGACGACATACAAATGACCAACAGCTATATGAAAAGGTGCTCGACATCTCCAATAATGAAGGAAATGCCAATCAAAAGCGTAATGAAATATTATCTCACACCTGTTAGGATGGCTATTATCAAAAATATAAGAGATAACAAATGTTGGCAAGTATGTGGAGAAAAGAACCCTGCATACTGTTGGTGGGAATGTAAGTTGGTACAACCATTATGAAAAACAGTTTGAAGGTTCCTCAAAAAATTAAAAATAGAACTATCACATGATCCAACAATTCCACTTCTGGATATATATCCAAAGAAAATGAAATCAGTATATTGAAGAGATATCTGCCCTCCCACGTTCATTGCAACATTATTCACAGTAGTGAAGATACAAAATCAACCCGTGTCCATCAACAGAGGAATGGATAAAGAAAATGTAACACACACACACATACACACACGCACACACACATTCAAGCACAGACACAATAGATTATTATTCAGCCTCCAAAAAGAAGAAAATCCTGTCATTTACAACGACATGGACGAACTTGGAGGACATTATGCTAAGTGAAATAAACCAGGCACAGAAAGCAAAAATACTGCATGATTTCACTTATATGTGGAATCTAAGAAAAATGTGTTGTTAGGTGATTTTATCTTTGTGCAAAAGTATATTATGAAAGGGAACAGCAATGAATTTTCCTATTATTTACACAGGCCACCAGTCGCATGAGCGTGGGCCCTCTATGTTACTAAGTCTCTCTGTTTCCCTTTCTTCATCTGTTCAATGGGAATTAGAATAATACCACCCCTACAAAGTTATACAAATTAAATTTTAGGTAGGTATTGTGCTTAGCACTCAGTAATCACTCAGTGAGTGCTAGCTGACTTATTAACTATTATTTTGTTACTGGGGGGTAAGGATTATTTAAAAATGCAAGAATTCTAAAGTAGACAATAAATCCTTTCACTTGAGGTCAGACCTCATGTGTCAAATGGTTGCCTTTCTGAGCTACCTTTGGGAGGGTCAACTGTGGGTAAGCTAGGTACTCCTCAACATATTTTGCAGTAGGTTTGTTTACACCAGCATCACCACAAACACATGAATAATGAGTTTTGCTACAACATTATGATGGCTACAATGTGATTAGGCCATAGGAATTTTTCAACTCTGTTGTAATCTTATGGGACTACTGTGATATATGCGGCCTGTCCTTGACTGAAACGTCATTATATGCATATGACTGTATATATGTGTATGTATGTATGTGTGTATTTAGGTATATATAAAAGTAAAAATATGCATACACAAATACAAACATAACACACACACATATATATGAGGGTACTTCAAAAAGTTTATGGAAAGATTCGTATTAGCTTAAAATTCTATTTTTCCATGAAATTTTTAAATACCCTTGAATATATACCTTTCTGTTCCATGTTTATTTCAAAGGTTTGGTAAGTTTTCAAAGCCAATTTCTAAGCATGAGCTTCCACAAAATGGAATGTTATCATAACTCAGGTATTTATACTCGAGATTTCCTGTAAGAAGCTTACAATGCTTCTAAGTATTTAAAATAAAAATACAGCATCTATCCAAAAAAAATAGCTTTTTACTCTCACTTGCCACATTTCACACTGGACAGCACCAATATAGGAGATTGCCACCAGTGCAGAACAGTCTATCCCACAGCCTTTGCAAGAGTCTCACTAGACAAAGTGTTGTCTTGTCCTACGACCAGCAGCAAAGCTCCTTGGAAATACACAATCTCAAGCCCCACCACAGACATAGTGAGTCAGAATTCGCATTTTAACAAGATTCCTGGTGATTCCTGTACACATTAAAGTTTGAAAAATCCTGTCCTGACAGCCACTCCTAGTTTAGACCCTCTGCCTAACTCTATCACAACCCACCTTCTCATCTCCGGCAGGGAGGATCCCAACCTTGAGGGGGACATATAGGCTCGCCTGGCTGTCAGCTCACAGACTCTCTCCAGCCACAAAATAAACTCTAAAGGTGTTTGTCCAGGGAGAAAATCCTTCAAGGAAGGACACCAATTTTCAGCTCAATAACCCTCTCCCATCGCATTCACCAAGTCAATAAATAGGATTGACATTAATAAAGACCACTGCACTAGATTGGGGTTTGGTGGCAATCCCACCCCCGGGAGGATTTTTCAATGATTTATTTCTTCAGGGTAAAACCACTGCAAACTGCTGAAGTGAGCGAAGGTTTGTGCTGCATTATACTTTTATTTTTCCAGAAAGAGGAAGAAGGTTCTCACCGTGTAGCAGACTTGTCCTCCCTGTTCTCATGCTGTAAAGGATTTGCCCAGCCCTTGGTGGGTTTACAGCGTGTCAGCCAACTCAGCCTGATTGAGAAGCCCAGTGGGCTCTTTGGAAAACCTGTACACACACACACACACGCACACAGTTCTCAACTAATTGGTGGCACCTAACCATAACCAAGAAAAAAGGCAACGAACTATCCACATTTAAATTGCAGATTGTGACCTTTATATTTGAAATCCTTTCAAATATCCTGTTAGTAGGCACACAGTTCTCAACTAATTGGTGGCACCTAACCATAACCAAGAAAAAAGGCAACGAACTATTCACATTTAAATTGCAGATTGTGACCTTTATATTTGAAATCCTTTCAAATATCCTGTTAGTAGCTTTGGGGTTCTGGCGCTCAATAATCCTCCAAATTATTTTCCTCAGTTTTTTTTTTTTATTGGTTGTTATTATGCATTGCATCCCCCCAATTTCTGGGCCTCCCCAGGGGTTGGTTTCTCCAGAGAGTCTAGGTAATTTAAAAATGCCTGCAGACTGACTTTTTTGCTATAATATTGCCACTTTATTCCACTCAGCCAAACCAGTTGCAGAAGCTGATGAACAAGGCTTGGCCCCACCCACTCACAGACAGACAGAAGGAAGTTTAAAAGAAGGGAGGGGGTGGGGATGGGGGTGGTGGAGAAAAGGGCTTTTGCTCCAAGCTGTAAAACTCCTCTGACCCAAAGGTCTTTAAATGAACTGGTCTAAGTTAGCATTTCCTGAAGTGTTAGTGAATTACAAGGGAATATGTTTTAGTGGGTGTTATAAGGTAACTCCAGGTTAAACAGAGGTGAAAGGATTCCCTGCTTAAGTGCATGGGAACTCTCTTTGGTGTGAGGTGGGGAGGACGGTCTACTCTGTAGTTACCCAAATTCATTGGATTAAGATCCACCTATTTCCCTGGATGAACTCATAAAACCTATGGCCTACAGCCCATGTGGGAGATGCTGCTTGTTCAGGGTACGATGATATTATTGCAACAAGGCTTTTATGAGCCAGCCTTGGGTGTCCCAGCACGTCACTTCTGCCACATTCCGTTGGTCAAGCGAGTCACTCAGGTCTGTCCAGAGTCAGACGGCAAATAGCCTCTGCCTCCCAATAGGACGTGTGGTGTCTCAATCTACCATCCCACTCCAGGCTTCCCAGACAGTACAGTAAAGACTTGGAGTCAGAAAGACTGGAGTGTGAGCCCTGCTACCTGGCATTGTTAACATGTCCATTTTAAGCACCAACTCATTCCTCACCAAGTGTACCCACAGATCTAGAAGTTGGAACAGACATAGTTATTTCTCCCCACTTTCTTCTCTCCTTTCCTCTGGAAACAAACCCCCCATTCCAGAGGGGACATACAGGTGCTTAGAATTAGTCTTTGAGGGCAACAGTGTGTTCGATTTCTCTCTGAGAGCCGATGCCTGAAACACAATAAATGTTTGATGACCGAGTGTATTGAGAAATAATTCTAGCAAAAACACATAATAATAATGTGTGTTGTTGCCAGGCGTTGTGCTAAGCAGTTTATAGTAACTTACTTAATCCTCGTTACAACTCTATGAAGTGGCTGCTATGGTTATTTCCATTTTACAAATGAGGAAACTGAGTCATTTGCCATGTGAGTAATAAGGAGTAAATCAGAGATTCCAGGCCAGGTCTGTCCCATTCCACATGTGATATTCTAAAATGCTTTACCACTGAACAAAAGAAAGGAAAAGAAGCCAGCACCCATGAACACATGATGGTTACTATTTATTAAATACTTCTGTAAGCCAGACTCACGGGTTACTATTTACTGAGTACCTTCTATGTGACAGGCTCCATTCTAAGAAATGTATTTAGTCTCTGAATCCTCACAACAATCCCACCAAGTGAGGATTATGATCAATTGAGGAAACTTGAGGAAACTGAGGCACAGCAATGTTAAATAACCCACCTAGTGTCACACAGCTTGTTAGAGTCAGGATTTGAACCCAGGACTCTGATCCCAGGGCCTGTGCTCTCACCCATTCTGCTACCCTAGGAAAGGGCCTTTGCTCACCTACCAGATGGCAACAAAAACTGGGACCAAGAAGTCAGGTCTCGATTTCAATCAGCTCTTCTAGAAACTTCCAAAGCTAGAGCTTCAGCCATGCTGGGACAGTGTCCTGCCTTCTGCCTGGGTTTTGAGGACACATACCTTTCAACTCCTCTCGCCCTCGTTGGGCCAGCCCCTGCATGAATCAAGCATTTGAGCAGAAGAAGGAAAACTACAGCTGGGCCAGGAGCCCAGACTCAGGGGTCCTGCTTGCTGGGTCTGGCTGTCTCAACAGCTCCCATTAGTCCTGACCACCACTCTGGCACCAGGGCTGAGCAATTCTAGTTAAGGGGCTCCAAATACCCACTGCAGAGCAGGCCCACCCCGCATTCCCCGCATTCCCTATTGCCTTGGGCGGAAAGAATTTCCAACCAAACTTGGCAAGCCAGGAAGGCCTGTGGTCTGGCTGCTCCCTCTGGAAGTTGCAAAGCAGCCCTGGCAGTCCAACGAAAGTTTTCCTCCCCTAACTCACTGCTAAGAATAACCAGGCCACCTCCACACCCACCACTGAGGCTGCAGCCTTTTCTGAGAACTCCCTTTGCTAGGTTTAAGCTCTATTTGGCAGAAGAGAAATTAGACTGTGAGCCCCAAGACCTGGGATTTGACCCCAGTTTGTGAGGCTCCAGAGCATGTTCTCTTGCTATGTTGGGGGAGCCACCTATGTACAGGGCATGTCTGCAGATCAGAGCTGTTTTCCATTAGGACCGCATTCCTGTTGCTGGGAGCTGACCCTCAGACCCTCTGGGGCAGATGCTGACAGTGCAGTGGCTTCTTAGCACAAGCCTGGGTCTCTTTGACTGAGGTTTTCACTGGCCAGGCCAGCTGTAAGTGCTAGGGAGTTGATCCCCAAGCAACATCCCTCCAACAATGACAGTGAGAACTGGTGGATAATTACCCAGGCCCTCTCCCTCTGAGCGTGTCCTACCTGTTTCCCCACAGTTCCCCAGCTGGTTGAGCTCCAGTCATCTGCAGCTCTCACCTGCTCATTAACAAATCTTCCTGTCTCATTTTTCCTCTTTCCTATGGGTGTTTCCAAGGATCTGCTCCTTGTGTCAGTGTCTGCTTCTGGGGACAGTCAACCTGAAACACCCTCTGAGGCTCCTGAAGCGGGAAGGGTGGGGAGAAGCCTCTCTCTTTGGGGGCACCAGACTCTTGGTTGTCTGGGCTCATGAAGGTGACAAGGTGGGGTGGGCAGGCAAACCTGTGGCCAGCCCCCAAATCTCCAGCCTTAGAATCCATTGTGTAGGTTCCTTTTGGCTGCAGCTACTCTCCTTCCTGATTATGTTGAGCTCAAGAGACTTTATAAATCATTTGCAGTCCAGGAGCCTGGGTCCAGCAGAAGTTCATTTGCTGAAATTTACACTGAGTGTTGACCATGTGCCAGGCACTGTGCAAGGTCCTGGGGACACAGTGGTGAGGGTGCAGGGAGCGTTTCGCAGAGGGAATCAGTCCAGCAGGGGTCTAGGAGGTCTTCCTGGTGGAGGAGAATCTGATGTCAGGATCCCACCATTAGAGATTTTGATTTGATAGGTCTAGGTGTGGCCTGGGCATTGGCATGTTTAAAATCCACCCAGGTGGTTCCAATTTTCTACCAGAGTAGAGACTCACTGCCTTAAGGCCCTCCAGAAGCCCATTTCTGCCAGTTCAGCTGGTGGGCTGAGGGGAGAAGGTGAGAGAGTTGATGGGAATTCCAGGCCACAGTGTCCCTGGCCTCTGTTGTCATGCCCCGCCCTGGCCCATGGGGGTCTAGGAGGATGTGGCTTATGAGAGACCTGTGGGAGAGGAGTCAGACCTCCTGGTGGCTTTCAAGTGTATACCTCAGATACCCAAACAGTCCAAGCTAGCTGTGCTTGTGGGCAAGCCTGAGAACTCACGCTTTCTCTGGAAGGAGGTCTGAGGCCTGGTGAGAAAGCCCATATTGCCCTGGAGGAGAGCCCAGCTCTGAACCAGAATATACACACATATACAGCATGGCACCAGGCACACAGAAGGTGCTCAATACATGCTTGATGCATAAATAAGTGAATGAATGAATGAATATGTGAATTTGTAATACTAATAACAATAATCAATAACAATAATATAATAATGATAATAATCAAATCTACTACTTATTGGCACTTACTGTGTCTCTGGGACTGTGCTGAGCAATTTGTGTACATTATATTGTTATTACTTGTGACAACCATAACAAAGTTGTTGATTTCATTATCCCCATTTTAAGGCTGAGGAAGGTAGGCTAGGAGATGTTAAGTAACTTGTCCAAGGTCACACAACAGCAGAGCTGGGATTTGAACCCGGGCAGATCTGCTTCTAAAGCCCAGGAGCTGCAGAATCATTATGGACCCTCCTTCCCTATGAAATAGGGTGAATGAGCATGTGGTTGAGTATTTGAATGAGTGAAAGAACTGACTGAGTGAATGAATGAGCGAGTGGATGAGTGAAGGAGTTATTGGTTGGCTGCCACAGTTTGTATCCAATGGCCCTCTTTTCTTTCCCTTGTGATTTCAGTGATTTATGTGCCATCCTTGAGCCCTCGTGACAATCTCATCAGTAATGAACTTCTGGATCTCATTCCCTGTGGAGTTCGCATCTTTGTCCCTCTCCACTAACAAGGCTGCCCTATGCCAGGCCTCAGCCAGGGTGGCCATGCTGCCCATCTCCAGGCTGCCATTCACATGGAGACTGGAAACAGTGCCCTAGGGAGCTTGGGCTGCAGATCGATGGCTCCTGGAGTTGTGCAACATGACGGCCTTGCTCAGGAAAAATTTGAGGATATAAAATGACTCTATCTCACCACCCAGACCTTACCGCCCTCCTTAAAGATGGCATCCTCCCCAGCCTGAGCCCACGCACATCCTGCTCACCCTTTTTGGTTTTCAGCAGTGACTCTCACTCTGACCTCCAATAAAGGTCAGAATATTGAAGATCACTATTCCCAGAAGTGGAGCAGAAATCCTGGATTTCCCTGTATGCAACTACACAGTCTTTGGGGTCAGAAAGACATGGATTCCAATTCCAGCTTCACCACTTCCTAGCTGTGTGACTTTGTGCAGGGAACTTTACCTCTCTGTGCTTCAGTTTCCTCACCTGCAACATGGAGATAATAACAGCACCTTACAGAGATGGGAGGATTCTGAGGAATAACTTAGATCGGTGTGTCTTAACTGGGGCCAATTTTGCCCCCAAGGGACATTTGGCAACGCTCAGAAGCATTTTTAGTTGTCACACGTGGGGCAATGGTACTGGTTTCTAGTGGGTGGAGGTCAGGGATGTTGCTAAACAATCTACAGTACACAGGGCAACCATCCCTCTGCCCCAGCAACAAAGTAAAAAATGTCAATAGAGCCCATATGATCCAGCAATCCCACTGCTGGATATATATCCAAAAGAACTGAAAGCAGCTTCTCCAAGAGATGTTTGCACACACCTTCATAGCCACAGTATTCACAGTAGCCAAAAAGTGGAAGCAACCAAAGTGTCCATCGACAGATGAATGGATTTTTAAAAAGTGGTATAGCCATACAATGAAATATTATTTAGACTTCAAAAGGAAGACAATTCTGACACATGCTACAACATGGATGATGCTTGAGGACACTATGCTAAGTGACATAAGCCAGTCACAAAAAGACAAATACTGCATGATTCCACTTATATGAGATACTTAGAGTAGTCAAAATCATAGAGACAGAAAGTAGAATGGTGGTTGCCAGGGACTGAGGGATGGGGTAAAGGGAGTTAGTGTTTAAGGGTTTACACAGTTTCCATTTTGCAAGATAAAAAGAGATCTGGAGATGGACGGTGGTGATGGTTGCACATTATGAATGTATGTAACACCAGTAAAGTGTACACTTAAAAATGATTAAGATGGTAAATTATGTTATGTGTATTTTGCTACACTTTTAACAACTGGAAAAAAAACCTTCCAAAAAATGTCAATAGGGCTGCTTTTGAGAAACCCCGTTCTAAGTAAATCATACAGCAGTAAACTGGACACAGAGTAAGTGCCCCCAAAATGTTAGTTCCTATCTATTTATTTTATTCATTGCCCAAATTTATTTATTTATTTATTATAAAGTATAATTCTTTTTATTTACTTTTTATTTTTTAATGTCATTTTACTAACATTATTTTCTACGTTCTAGGATGTTGTTGCAGAGCAGTTGGGCGGGAGGGGGAGGGTGAAAGGGGAAGGAAATGGGATGGAAGAAGGAGGAAAGAGGAGGGGCAGGATTGAGGCCTGTGGCACCCCCCTCATTCCCACAGGGGAGACCAGGGGGCTTCCCGTGGTGGCTTTGTCATTGCCAGGTTGCCTGCAGATGTCAGGGGGGTGTAGCAAAAGCCTTCGCTCTCACCCTCCCAGCTTGGGAACCCAGGGCCCTTCTTGCTGAGGCTCGGTGGTCACCGCTGGGCTGGCTGCACGTATCTGGGGGTCATGGCCAAGGCCTGAGGCCCCCCCATTACCCCAGCTTGGGAGGGCCTGAGGCACTTCCTGTGGTGGCTCGGTGGTCGCCACTGTCATTGCCAAATTTAAAACTATTATGGTGGTCCTGGGTAGTGTCTCATGAGGAAAAAATATTAGTGAATAAATGTGAGGTGATGAGAAACAGATGCTAGGTCTGCTATGTCCATTAGAAATAAGATACAAGCCACAAACGCAAGCCACGCATGTAATTTTAAACTTTCTAGCAGCCACATTAAGAAAGGGAAGATAAACAGGTGAAATAATATTACAATATTTAAATAATATTTTATTTAACCCAGCATATCAAAGATATTATCATTTTAATAAGAAATCAATAGAAAATATTATTAGTGAGATTGTATGTGCTCTTTTGGGGCACTAAATCTCTAAAATACAGGGTATATATTACTGTCACAGACCATCTCAGTTTAGACTTGCCACGTGTCAACTGCTCCATTGCCACAAGGGGCTTGTGGCTATTGTACTGGGGCACACAATGCTAGACTAAAGCCTTTTCACTCACAGGTGCTAGGTGACGAACAGGTCAGGCTAAGAGTTAAAAAAAAAAAAAAAGATGAGGAGAAACAGGAAGAAAGGAACATGGGAAGAGAATCATACAGAACATATAAGCAGAAAATACGATTAACATCTCCAAAATATATCCACAGCCTGTCCTCTGCCTCACCCCCTACTGCAGCAGGAGGCAGCGTCTGCACCCTGTCTCTCTTTACCCCAGGTTAACCTGGTTCCAGGACCAGTGGGCAAAGAGAAATCCAGCCTAAGGGCTCAGGGATGGTGGACACTGACCACCAGCTCAGAGAACTTGTCCCTACTCACCGCCCACAGTGCGAACACCAGGCCACTGGGGAGGGCCACAAGACACCCCTCCACATCACCCGCACACAATCAAATCAGAGAGGCTATTTGCATTAGCCTCATGCAAAGCTGGCTCCTGCAATACTTTTAAATCACTTTTGGCTTAGGGAGGTTGAGTGTCTGCTTGTTTCACCAAGCGAAACTCCCTGGATGAGACAAAACCCGTTTCTATGGCTAATATGACAGAGCATTTGGAGAGTGCTGAATCCATTAGGAACCAAAGTGGTTTCCCATTGTCATCAGCTGAAATCCGGATGATTCTATAGCTCAAGCCCAGGGTGGGGGCCCCAGGATCAGTGCTCGGTTTCCCAGATGGTCTTCTAAGTCAGGGCGGCCCTATTAAGACTATCTGCAAAGTAGTCGAGGGCACAGCACCAGGGTCAGACTACCTGGGTCCAAATCCCAGCTCTGCCACCTGCCATCTGACAATGGGCAACTCATTTAATCGCTCTGAGCTCCCCTTTTTAAAAATTTTAATTGACAAATAATAGTTGTATATATTTAGGGGGTACCATGTGATGTTTTGATATATGTTTACATTGCAGAATGATTAAATCAAACTAACCTATCTATCACCTCACATACTTTTTAATTTTTTTGTCATGAGAACATTTAAGATCTACTGTTTTTGTAATTTTGAATATATGATGCATTATGGTTAACTATAGTCACCATGCTGTGCAATAGATGTTTAAAACTTATTCCTCCTATATGGCTGAAACATTGTACCTGTTGCACGACATCTCATCTCCAACCCCCGGTACTCTCTACTTCTGAGTTCCACTTTGTTAGATTCCATATGCGAGTGAGATCATGTGGTATTTGTGTTTCTGCACCTGCGGGTCCCTTTCTTGATCCATAAGATGGATGTAATGATTGTTATTCCCTTTTCCTTGGACAATCTTCCCCTAGACATTTACTTGAGTCCCACACTCACCTTTTTCCAGTCTTTGTTCAGATGCTACCTCTTCACTGTGACCTTCCTTCACTGCCTTGTTAGAAATTACATCTCCACCCCTGCACGTCCCATTCCCTGCTTCGTTTTAGTTTTTCATAACATTTACAACCGAATATACTATATTATGGGTTTATAGTTTTTGTCATCTATCGCTCCCCAGTAGAATGTTAGCTCCAAGAGGCAGGGTTATTTTCTGTTTTGTTCACTGCTGTATTTCCAGTTCCTAGAACAATGCCTGGAATGAGATAGGTGCTCAATAAACATTTGTTGAAATAATTTCTTAATTAAATACACACCTAATGGTGCCTGGCACATAGTAGGTCATTAGTATTACTCAGCTATTGTTCACAAAGTAGGTAAGTGCCTCACGGTTCCTACTTTCACTTTATTAATTCATCTAAAAATATTTCCTGTGCGTGTACTATATGCCAGGTGGTGTGCTGGGCTCTGCTGATGCAGGGATGGGCAAAAAGACTCAGATCAGCACAGGATTTATTAGTACTTCCCTGCAAGGTTATCGTAGGTCCTGCATGAGCTAAAGCATGGACAATTGGGAACAGGGTGTTTGGTTTAGTCAGCTTTTGCCATGATAGAACTGTGCTACAAACATCCCTGAAATCTCAGTGGCCTCTAACAAAAAGTTATTTCTCACTCACAGGTTAGCTATGGGTTGGATTTGGGTTTATTCCATGTGTCTTCCCATTCGGGGGCTCAGGCTAAAAGATCAACTTCTATGTGGGCATGCTGTTCTCTTAGCAGAAAGCAAGAACCAGCAAAACTTGTCATGCCTGAGGGAGGCCACTGCCCAGAAATGCCACATTGTCACTTCTGCTCACATGCCACTGGTCAAATAAAGCCACATGGCCAAGCCCAGCATCAATGGAGTGACCAGGGAGGGAAGAGTGAGTATCTGATGGATAGTAGTAGAAAAATCCATGTTTAATAAAAGTTCCTTATTATTATAAGGGAAAACAAAATGTTTCTCTCACACAACCCAATTTAGGAGGTGATTGACAGTTACATATTATCTCAAGGATAGTCACCCAGATGGTGACAAAGTTGGAGGCTGGAAACCCAATGGTATTTGTATGAAGAGGAGAGAGCACCAGTTTGAAACCAAGGCAGACTCAGGATTCAGGATGCAAGTCTCAGCTTTGTCAATTAACAACTGAGCCCTTCTATGTGACCTTTCACCTCCCCCCCCAACTCAGTGTCATCTATGCAACAAGGCTCCCACATGACTCTTGGGATGCTTGGAGGAACAGGAGGACTAATGCATGGGCAGAACATTTTTGAGCTATAAACACTGCATAGTTGTTGGTTATTATTCAGAGCCATTAATGCATGTGACACCCAGTGGCTGGTGAAGCATTCATAGCTCAGTGGGCATCCAGCCAAGCCTCGGGCCATTCCCAACAGAAATCTGCATAAGGATTCCTTGAAGGTGACATCTCGATATTTCTCTTTTAGTTTCTTCTCCAGCATTCCCTATCCCTATCCAGAGCCCCAGTCCTAGCTAATAAGTCATTGGCAAAACAAATATTGTCATGCATCTCAATGGGCCTGGTACTCTGCTAGGGACTAGGAAGGGGGGCAGCAGTAACACTTGCAAGTTGTACAGGGAAGAAGGAGTTTGGGTAAGCAATTCTAAGTGTCGGGCATGTTGGGGTAACACAGGGAACAATGGAAGAGAGAGAAAGAATTTGGAGGAGAAGCCTTACCACTAGGAAGGGGGGCAGCAGTAACACTTGCAAGTTGTACAGGGAAGAAGGAGTTTGGGTAAGCAATTCTAAGTGTCGGGGATGTTGGGGTAACACAGGGAACAATGGAAGAGAGAGAAAGAATTTGGAGGAGAAGCCTTACCAGTGAAGCAACATTACAACACATGGTGACCAGAGCAATGTTGGAGACAAGCTCAGAGGCTGAAAGAACCCACCGCAGCCACCTGTTCCAGGCTTGGAAGTCAGATGCAGCTTCCTGGAGGAATTGTATCAAGGCCATGGTGGTTGACCTGCTCATATCCTCTCCAGCAGATGTGATTGGACGTGTCAAAGTCAATGATAGTGATGTACTCCTCCTTCTTGCTGGTGATTGGCTCAGGGCAAGGGCATGTGACCAATCCTGGTCAAGGACATATGAAGGAAAGTTGGCTGGGAGCCTGGAAGGAAAGATTCCTTGATTCTAAAAATGAGACATAAGTTGAAAAAAAAAATCTGATTTCTCTGGACATGGCTGGGTCTGGATGTGATGCCAAGTCTATGCAGCCACCTTGTAACCTGCCGGGGGTGAAGCTTGCAGAGCAAAGAAATGGAAGGGATGAGGGTCCTTGAGGATGTCACCGAGCTGCTACCTCAAACAAGCTGGGACTCTCCTCCTTTCTGAAGTACCATTCATGTGACATATTAAACTTTCTTACTGGTTGTGCCAACTTGAAGAAGTTGCTGCTATTACTTGCTGCTGACAATGGATACAGGGGAAACCTGAAGGATGAATAAGAGTTTTCCAAGTGTTGAAGGAGGGAAGATAAACTAAGGCAGAGGGAATTGCCTGGGCAAAAGCATGGATGTTTGTGGAGGAGGATTGCAAAGGGAAACCAGGGACCAGGTCAGGGAGGGCCTGCTATATCAGGCTGGGGAATCTGGCCTTACCCTGAGCATGGCTTCTCTGTAGATCAGGTAGGGCCCTCAAGGAGATAATACAAAGTGAACTTCGGAGTCAGACAGACCTGAATTCTAATCCTGGCCTTCCCACTTAAAAGCAACTGACATTAGACAATTCACATAAACCTTCCTGAAGTTTGGTTTCCTCCTCTGTGAAATGGGGATGATAATAGTTACTTTGCAGGGCGTGGTGAGAATTAAATAAGGTAATGTATATAAAGTCCTTAGAACAGTCTCTTGTGAGAATTAAATAAGGTAATGTATATAAAGTCCTTAGAACAGTCTCTTGTGAGAATTAAATAAGGTAATGTATATAAAGTCCTTAGAACAGTCTCTTGTGAGAATTAAATAAGGTAATGT
This sequence comes from Galeopterus variegatus, assembly GCF_000696425.1. Taxonomy (NCBI): domain Eukaryota; kingdom Metazoa; phylum Chordata; class Mammalia; order Dermoptera; family Cynocephalidae; genus Galeopterus; species Galeopterus variegatus. The sequence goes on from NW_007730201.1 coordinate 183,971, forward strand.
ATATAAAGTCCTTAGAACAGTCTCTGGAATGGAGTAAATGGTAGCTCTTATTACTAAGATTTTATTATTTGTGTATCATTATCATCATACATACACTGTATCAGTTAGCTATGCTGCCTAACAAAGTATCCTGAAACTCAGAACTTCAATTCTTTTGCTCATTGTCTATGGGTCAGCTGGTGATTCTCCTGGCTTCAGATGGACTCACTTATGTGTCTGAGTGCAGCTGGAGGTCGGGTAGGTGGTTCTGTTGTCTTGGCTGAACTTTTACATATTTGGGAGTCAATGGCTGTAGGCTGATCTAGGATGGCCTTGGCTGAGATGACTGGGCTCTCCTTCACTAGCTCTCATCCTCTGACAGGCTGCTCTGGGCTTGTTTGCATGGTGGCTAGGCAAGATCCAAAAGAGAGAGATCTAGTCCTCTTGTCCCCTGAGCTAGGAAATTGTCACTTCCACCATATTCTGTAGGCCAAAACAAATGATAGGGCCAGCCCAGATTTGAGGGATTTCAGGGAAACAGATTCTACTTCTTAATGGGAGGAGCTGCAAAGTTTCACTGGAAAAGGAGTGGGTACAGAAGAGAGTAGAGAATTACGGCCATGTTTCCATCCTTCTACCACACATAACTCTGAAGTCAGGAGACCCTGAATGCCCTGCTCAGGATTTGCCTGGATAAGAGTCCCCAGCCAGCAAACATCCAGAAAAGGCCTTGGCCCCCTCTGAAGTTCTCCCCAGCCTCTCTCTCAGCTGTATTTGCATATTTTGATTGGTTCCCCTACTTATCCTCTGTCCCAGCAGGAAGAGCCTTTTTTGTCACCAGCCTCTGGAGAATGATTAAAATCCCACACTATCGTCCAGATCTTAATAGGAGATTCCTGGAGGCAGAAACCTGACTTGCCCTAATTTTCATAATTAACTTGTCAAGACACCTGGTGCTGCCGCTGCTCTCAGTGGCTCTCTGGCCCTCCCTCACACCACCCAGTGAGTCCCTGCTCATGACCTCTCATGGAGGAAGGGAGGCTACTGTCTATGAAAAACCTATTCTGAGCCCAAACCTAGGGTGGGTGTTTTAATAAAGTGCGAACTCATTGCTCCCTCCTCTCAGTAGCTCTGCCAGGTGGATATTATGATTCTCTTTTATTTTTTTTTTGTCTTTTTTCGTGTCCGGCAACGGATCGCAACCCTCAGTGTCGCGCCCGTACCGGACCGGGACCGGCAACGGGATCGCAACCCTCGGTGTTGCTCCCGCCCCTCGCTCAGCCAGTGAGCGGGAACCAGTCTGTATGTGGGATCCGAACCCTCGGCGGGAGCGCCACCGCACTCCCAAGCGGTGCACTGTAGCAGTGCGCCACCGGGCCGGCCCTGGATATTATGATTCTGATGTTACAGTTGAGCTGACTGACGCTCAGAGAGGTGAAGTCACTTGCCTGAGGACACACAGCTGGGAAGTTACTGATCCGGGTTAGTTGTTACTGGGTTACATCGGGGGCCATACTTGGACAGATTCCAAAGAAACTGAGTGTTAAAATCGTGTTAAAATCAATGCAGGCTCCTTTCTCTGGGCAAGGCAGGCCTCCTCAGGTAACACAATTTGACCACAGTTGTCTCTCCTACTGGCTATCACAATGTCTGGAACCTCTCCATTAATCACCCCTTTTACTAGGTATTTCTTTTTCCACTACTGTCACCCAAAATTAGCACCAGGCAAGGTGACCCTGTCAGAATACAAATGCTGGGGATCTACAATTAGTTAAAACACATTCCTGAGCTTCCTCTCATACCTTTTAAAACTGACTCTCTAGGATTGAGACCCAGGAATCTGCATTTTAATATTCTCTTCCATAGGTAATTCTGATGCACAAGCCACTGATTACACCCTGCATGGAATGGAACATACATTGTATTGTTGTTGTTATTGTTAAGTGAAAAAAAAAAGCAAGTTATGTAAAGCTTGACCCCATATTTAACAAAGAGATCTCAAATAGGCATAGAAAAAGTCTGTAAGAATATGTTAATAGTGGAAAGTTCCCCCAGAGAGGGGCTGCAGAGTTGGGTCTCGATTATCTGTACTGCTCAAGCATTATGCAATGAACATGTGTTCTCTTGTAATCAGAAAAAGCAACTTAATGCAAATATTCTTGAAAGAGAGAGAGGACATTAGCAGCATTGAAAAGAGATTTCTGGCTGTGGCAGCTAGCTGAGAGCAAAGCCTTGTGGTAGAAAGGCTTTGGTTAGGCACCTAGGGGAAAAGGAGGGGGAGGCTGAAAATCTCAGCAGCAAGAGGCACCAAAATCCAGGTCTTTCCGTTTCCATATCCTGTACTCTTCACTTCTATGCCATACTGTTGTAGGTTGTAGTGATGGCCCCCGTTCTTCATCCTTCCCCTGCCCACGTCCTTGGTCATGTGACTGTAATGTTCCCCCCCCCCCCCCCCCCAACTCTTGTGGTTTAGATATTTTTGCTCTCAAGGTACTAATAAGGAGCAATGAACATGTGTTCTCTTGTAATCAGAAAAAGCAACTTAATGCAAATATTCTTGAAAGAGAGAGAGGACATTAGCAGCATTGAAAAGAGATTTCTGGCTGTGGCAGCTAGCTGAGAGCAAAGCCTTGTGGTAGAAAGGCTTTGGTTAGGCACCTAGGGGAAAAGGAGGGGGAGGCTGAAAATCTCAGCAGCAAGAGGCACCAAAATCCAGGTCTTTCCGTTTCCATATCCTGTACTCTTCACTTCTATGCCATACTGTTGTAGGTTGTAGTGATGGCCCCCGTTCTTCATCCTTCCCCTGCCCACGTCCTTGGTCATGTGACTGTAATGTTCCCCCCCCCCCACTTGGCTCAACCATGACACTTGCTTTGGCCAATGGGATTTTAGCAGGTAAAATCTCTCCTCCCTCCTCCAAGAGGAGGCTTGAAAAGTGCTTGTGCCTGTGCCCATGCCATGAGACCATGCCTAGCCTGCCTGTTGGAGGATGAAAGGCACTTGGAGGAAAGCCCAGTCATCCCAGTTGATAGCTGGCTGACCCCAGTCGTGTGGGTGAACCCAGCCCAGATCAGCAGGGCTGCCTTGCTGATCACTCAATCACATGATCAAAAAGTGCTTATTGTTTAGTGTTACTGAGGTTGTTACGCAGCACTATCATAGCAGTAAGTAACTGGTACAACTTTGTACCAGTTTGTGCTGGTGTAATCCAGCAGACTAGAAAGGAAAGGGGCCCCTTGACTCTGACCCATGTTTGCTGGAGTCTGGTTCTGGCAAGAGGGATGTTCCTGGCAGGACTTGCTAGTGGAGCTGACTCATAGGCACCATCCCAGTTGTTTTTCTGATTTATTGGATACCCCCATTGCTTAAGCTCTCCCAAACATGAGTATACTTTTTCCTCTCACAGAATAAATAATGGAGCCCTGTCAGTCCCACAGTTCATCAGTCACACACACATATTAGGACTGACTGCTGACAAGCTCTCCTGCCCACCCTCCCAAATGAACAGACATAAGGCAGCAACATTCTTTTTACCCTTCTCCTGGGAGCTTGTGTTACAGATAATAAGTACCTCCTTGCCTGGCCTTATAATTTTAACTAACTTCATCAGCACATACACATTTAAATAACTCCAGAACCATATACCCAAACTCAAAGCTTGTAAATAATAGAAATAATTTATTGAACTACATAGCAGAAATTCTGCTAAGTACTTACATGCATTAGGCCATTTAATCCTCATATGACAGTGCAGTAGGTATCTTTATTACGAGATAATAAAAGGATAAAAGATAGTTCTAGGAAAAAACTGTAATGCAGGTTAAAGACAAAATCCATACTATATTAGGATAATGTCCATAGTATATTAAAGAGCTCTCACAAATTGACAATAAAAATGACAAATAACCCAATAGAAAATGAAAAGAGGATAGGAATTTATGGAAGAAATCCAAATGGCCAACAAACACATATAGGAAAAGATGCACAAATTCTCTAGGAGTTAGGGAAATGCAAATTAAACTAACAATGAAATATCATTCTATACCAATTAAACTGGCAAAAATTAAAAAGAGTTATAACACCTCCTGCTGGTAGAGATGAGGAGAAGGGACATGCTCATGAATGGCTGATAGATGTGGAAACCGGGGTCCAGGATGTTATCTGCTTGCTCGAGTGAACATGGATAGTAAATGGCAGAATCATCATTCAAAGCTGAGTGGACCAAGCTCCAAAGCTCATGCTATTAACAACGGAATAACTGGAAGGAGCATAGGGATCTATCTAGAGGTTTTCAAGCCTTTTTTTTTAAAGCAGCAGAAGCCTCTCTTTAAGAAACCTCTTACAGAAAACCCTAGTCTGGTGGAAGAAATAGCAAAGAGCTGTTATGATTGAAGCTAGGGGTGAGAGGGTCCCAGTCCCTGCTCTGTGCCTCTATTATAGAGCCAAGGAATCTCTAGAGCTCCATGGAGCAGAGTTTGTAAACAATTGGTCAAAACCAACCCCATAATTTCACAGATGGGGGCAACTGAATGGCCCAGAGAGGGCAGGAATTACCTGAGGTCCCACAGCTCATCATGGCAGAGCTGGGACTAGGGTTTGCGCTCCTTCCGCTACATGACTTTCAGCATCCTCTGTGGTCCTATCATAATCATCCTCATAATCATCACTCATCGAGCACCTCCTAACTGTCTGGCAATGTGCATTTATCATATCCACTCATCACAGTGACCCAACATGAGGTGACTGTGGCTTAGAGAGGCGACAGGACATACCCATGTGGCACACTAGGAAGTAGCAGAGACAGGATTAGAACTGGGTATGCCTGAATCCCACACAGGAGTGCTTTCCAATATACCAAATTGCTCCAGGGAAACAGCTGCTGGCTGTGGAGAGTGTGGGGGGATGGGGAAGGGGGCTTTCAGCTTGCACTGGCATGCATGGTCCCCCAACCCCACCTGTTGTGCTCTTCTGGCAGGATCTTCGCCATCTTTTCTTTCTTCGGATATCAGTTCCCCACCCCTTCAGCACTTAGCACTGCCCAGGGTAGATGCTCCACAGCTGTTATTTTTTGGTTGCTCATTCTTAGAGGCCAGCTATAAGTCACCTACGGGGGTGGGGGGGAGTTGGAGACAGAGCGTCCTGGGTTCACAGTCTAATTCAGACATTTTCCAGCTATGTGGCCCTAGACAAGTTAACCCACTGCACTGTACACCTGCTTTTTTATAGATAAATCAGGTTCTAAAATAATAGTGCTGCATTGATTAGGATGTTTTGGGATGCAGGTAACAAAAATCCCAACATATACTGGCTAAAACACCAAGAAAATCTATTATCCCACATAGCAGGAAGTCCATTGAGAGAGTGGCCTTTGGGGTAGAGATATAACAGCACAGTGATGTCAACAAGAATGTAGTTTTTCTCATCTTTAAATTCTGCCATAGTCAAAGTTAGCTTCATCTTCTGGCACGTAGTAAGACAGCTGTGCAAGTTGCAGGCATCACATCTACACATAGCTACAAGCAGTGAAGAGTATCCATCCCTTCTTATGGCTGCTTCTTAGTGATGGAAAAAATTACTCAAAAGCCCTGAGCAGATTTTCCCTCACCTCTTATTGTGCAAAACTGGGCTACATGTTAACCCCTAAAGCAATCATTGGCAAGGGGAAGAGTATTGCTGTGATTAACTTAAACCAATCTTCTGTAGCACAATGGCTGATGGGAAGACAACCACCTACTTTAACGAGGATTTAATGAGGATCTGGTGCACTGAATGGTTAGCCCAGTGGGACTTTAGCTTTCTTGTATTGCTGTGATTAACTTAAACCAATCTTCTGTAGCACAATGGCTGATGGGAAGACAACCACCTACTTTCACGAGGATTTAATGAGGATCTGGTGCACTGAATGGTTAGCCCAGTGGGACTTTAGCTTTCTTTCAACTTTCAATTTAGGACACTGCAGCCCCTAGGGCACTGGAAACACTTGGTAACTGGTGAGTGAGTGTGCGGGTGAGTGAATGAATGAACAAAGCATTTCGTTTCTCTCGTCATTTTCTCCACTGCTCAACTCAATCATCTCTTGATGGCCTCAGTGCCCAGATGAAGACACAAAAGATGGTGGCTCTGGAACAAATTAAGAAATAATTTGAACACTCTGGAAAGCTCTGTAGAAGAAATGAGTGGATCTGGACCAGGCCCAAGTTGTCTGTGTCCAAAAATACTCATCAACTCATCAACAGACTCCCTTGGATTAGGGTGGACACCACGTGGCTGACTTGTTGGTTTTGTCGTTGGTATTGCTGCTAGTGTTTTAAATGAACTGTTCCTAACCAGGCCCAAGTTGTCTGTGTCCAAAAATACTCATCAACTCATCAACAGACTCCCTTGGATTAGGGTGGACACCATGTGGCTGACTTGTTGGTTTTGTCGTTGGTATTGCTGCTAGTGTTTTAAATGAACTGTTCCTAGTGTTGAGATGACTTTGGAAGTCTTATTTATCAATATGGTTAACAAAAGCTATTGATGTCCAGAATAAATTGACAACCTGGTTTTGGCAATGGAACAGCCAAACATTTTGGCCAGAGGAAATGAAATGGGTCATGTTGACTGCCGTTAATTGGGACATCGGTGGTCACGTTCGAATGTGGGGAATGTTTGGTTATTTTCCCTCACCCTGGAGCCACAGTGGGGGCGGGAGGGTGGCTGCCTTCATCTTCCAGCTGTAAATTAGGCTTCCCTTGGGAATTCATGCTGGATGCTACCAGTCAAAACCCCATTGGAATAAGAGATACAGCAACCTTGTGGCAACTTCCCCACCACCAAGACCTTTTGTGGATGGAGACAAACCAAGGGAAGGGGCTCAAACCTCAGTTTGTCCATTGATAAGGTGGGGATTTGGATGACCCGTGGAGCACTGAGAAACATAAGAGGCAATGTTGTGTAGACGATGGGATCATGCAGCCCACAGTCCTGCTACTAGTTTTGGCAATTGTGGTAGCAGCACAATTTGCTCACAATGTTTCCTTCCTTTCCCATTCCTAGTATAGTTCACTGTGGGTGGAGTGTCCCTTCCTACCCCGTTGACATTGGGCTGGACCATGCAACTTGCTTTAGCCAATAGCAAACATTGGGATATGTTGAAGTAACTGTGGGTCAGTTCTGAGCTCAAGCCTTAAGTGGTGCCTGTGTTTTCACTTGCTCCTCTTGAGATTTCTGTTCCCTGCCTTTAGATGGGCATGTTCTGGGTGGCTACTAGTCCCAGAATGCAAGACAAGGGGAGTATACTTAAACCCAACCTGCAGAGCCATCCCCAGCTGATCCACCGAACTATAAAACAATAAATAAATAAATGTTGGTTTTGGTAAGCTACAGAGATTTTTGGCATTACTGCATCATTACTGCAGCAAAAGCTGACATATAGAAATCTGGTCACAAATAATAATAAAGCTAACACTTACTATGTGGCAGACTGCATTTGCCATCATCATGACCTCATGAGACAGGAATCATCATCCCCATTTTATAGATGAGAAAACTGAGGGTCTTTGAAATTAAGGGACTTGCTCAAGGTCACAAAACCAGAAAGCTGCACAGCTGGGATTTGAATGGCTCCCAAGGCCAGACTCTCCCACTCCTCTCTGCTCTTCTCTAGTGAATAATCAAGAATACAAGTGTAGTTCCTTCAGGGCACAAGACCGCTGCTCTGCTACCTGAGCACAGGCAGGAAAATAGCAATCTTTTCTGGAATATTCCTCTCCGGAGACCCATTGGAGCTGGCCCTAAACTTGAAACTCTTCAGAAGGCCTGCAAGTGGACCCAAGAGGATGGGTCAGCTGGACAGGCTTCAGTGTCTGCTGCCGTCCTTCAGGGGCAGCCAAGAGGAGGCTCGCTCCCTACCGATGGGGCTGTCATTCTGTTCTTAGCATTTATTGAGCACCTACTACCTACCAGAAGGAGATGGATTATATGAGAAACCTGAGGCTCTTTCTGGATAAGGGAAGGAAAGAGGAAAGTTCTCTGCCTCACGTCCCAGACTCTTCTCATCTGGCCCCAAAGACATAGTTGTTATTGATGGTAACCCTCCACCCTCTTCTACCCCTCACTCACCCTAAATTTAGGCACATGGAAATTGTTTTACTCCAAGCTTTTGCTTATCTTGTTCTGGCTGCCTGGGATGGTCCTCTTTCTCCCATTTCAACTATTAAATTTGTTCAGCATTAAAGACCCAACTCAAGGGTCACCTTGGAGGCCCCTCCCCAGTCCTCTCATTCAGGCTCTTTGTCTTCTGTGACAGCCTGTCTCACCACTGGTTTTGACAGAGTGCTGACTTTCCTACAAGCTTATGGCTTTTCCAAGCACAGAGACTGCTCCTTGCTCATGTTGTATCACTTCCCAGCCCAACAGGTAACATAAATGCCAAGTGCTGAATAGACGATCTATGTGAAATGTGTGCCTTAACAGTGTAGAGCACTCTGCAATTTATTTGCTAGTCAGCTCCAGATTTGAGTCCCAGATCCCCTACTCTCTGGCTCTGTGACAGTAGGGAAGATGCCCATGTCTCTGAGCACCTGCCAGACAGTGTTGTTGAAGGATTCCATGAGATAATCCACAGAAAGCAATTAGCACAGTGCCTGGCTCATAGCACTTGAGAAACGTGATCTACTTACTACTGTTGTTATTACCCTAGATTCTGGGGTAATAGACAATGATCAACCTAAATTCTCTGGGTCATACGATGTCTGTTGCACTACTCAACTATGCTGTGAAAGCAGCATAGACAATATGTAAATGAATAAGCATGGCTCTGTTCCAATAAGACCTTATTTACATGAGCTGGCAGTAGGCTGGATTTGGACTGTGGCTTGCTGACCTCTGCCCTAGGAAATTAGAGGAAACCAGAAATGGTATGCCCACTGTAGCTATTTAGGGTTCCAGCTCTTCAACTTGGAACCCAGGATGTTTACATCATTTCCGGGAAGCACTGCAAAGGAGACCTGGGGTAGGGGAGGAGCATTTTTGGCTTGCCAAGTAGAGAACGAGATCATAACATATGGAAGCGCAGGTTCTGGATTCAGATAGGCATGAGTCCAGAGCCCAGCTCCATCAGCTGCTGCATATGACTTTGGGCAAGGGACCTCTCTTTGTCCAAACTTCAATGTCCTCATGTGTGAAATGGATATAACAACAACCCTCATTTCACAGGCTTGTGAGGAGGAAAAATCCCATCAAATGCTTAGCTACTTTGCCAGATTTTACAAGAACTTCTTCAAGTATTATTGAGACCCTGGGCAGCAAGAAGGAAAAAATTTGAAATGGAAAAAGCTGACCTTGTATTAGCTTCTAGTACATGGAATTTCTCAGCAAGACCTTGTAAATCACTTAACTTTCGGCCGGGCTGACATTTGGGGAGGGCAGCTCAGGTGTCATTCATAGCCAAGAAGCTTTTTTCAAGAAGACACCGAGTATGTCAGTATTATGATCCCAATAGCTGTAATCTCACCTCCAGACAGGGGCAGGGGGATAATGGGGGTCTCGACAGCTCTGGAGTTCTAGGGCCCAACCTTTGCCAGGGGCTGGCACCCCAGTCCTCCCAGTGTGATGGGAGATGCAGGTGAAAGTCCCATGGGTGGGTATTGTTTTCCTAATGATCCAAAATGGAGGATAATTCAGGGGGAAAGGCACAGATTAATACTGGAAAGCAAGAGGATTAAAAAGATTAAAGAGGGTAAAGAGCAATGAGTGCTGATCTACCGGATACTTCTGTACTCAGAATGCCAGGTTTTTCCCCGATTCCAATAAGCTCTTTAAAAAATTCATGAGACTTTTGTTTCTCTGCTTATTCATTCGGGTCCCCAAGATAAACTCATGAAAAGCAGCTTCTCACTGTGGGTGAGTCCTGGGGGGAAGGTATAATTTGTACAGTTCAGGCTAATAAATTACACAATGTCAACACGTTCGGTCACTAATGCCCCACAGCAATCCCAGGTCCTATTAATGAAGGGTGGCCAGAATGAGAAAGAAAAGCTTTGTCTGGATTTATTCCTCCTTTCTTTGTTTTTCTTCTCTCCTTCCCTTTATTTCTGAGGGTCTTTCCCATGCCAGGCACTGGGGACATAGAATGAAAAGGCCACTTGAAGGTTACAGTTAGGCAGGGCAGATGACACTTTGATAAAGAGTTCTAAGGCAGAGAAGGCATCCTCAGGCAGCATTCACAAGGCAACCGCTCTGTACTCACAGCTGCACCAGGGGCAGGAAACAGGCAGGAAGAGGCCCCAAGAGAAACCACTATGCTGACCGTGCAAATCCTCCCTCTAACCTGAGCCTCCCATCCTCCCGTTTAAATTGGACCCATGAGCCCCCAGAAATCGAAGGCTCTAAAAAGCTAACACATTAACCTATAGATGTGAAAAACCTAGAAACTACCTACTACCCAGCAGTAGGGGGCCAGTTATGTAAATTAGGTTTACTTAGTGCTATATTATGCAGCCATTAAAGAAATAAGGGTGAAGGTTGTGTAGCAACATGGAAAAAATGCTTATAAACTAACTCCAGCAATGGAAGGTGAAAAACCACATTTTACTAAATGAGAAGATGGAAGAGATCTCACAAGGATCTGATTGTCCAGGAGAGGTGCAGCTGGAGGGGAGAGTATTCTGGGGATTGGCTTACATGTCTGTCTCTCTACTGGGTTTGGACACTTGGAGACCAGGGATGGAGACATATGTATCTCCAGCTCCTAACCCCATTGCCTGGCGAAGGGCACATACTAAACATGAGAGAGAAGAAAGGGCCCCTACGCCATTTCTCCCTGCACACTGGGCAGAGCACAGTATCTCGCACTCAGTGGTTGAAAGTTCATTGTTGGAAGATAGAGGGAGAGCTGGATGAGCAACAGGGAAGGTGGGAGGAGAAGGAGAGAAAAGGGGAAAATGAGAGAAAGAGAGGAAAAAGAAGTTCAAAGGGAAGGAAAGGAGGGAGGATGATGATTCTGCCTTGATTTAAATCATTAACACATATTCAAGAAGACCTCTCTGCCGGGATCCAGCTAGAATCCTTGCACATTGAACTCCCTTAAAAAGCTGTTGTCTTTGGTGATCCCAAAGCCAGAGCTCCTGGAAGCCACAGCCTCAAGACTCCCTGGGACAGCGTTGCCCCGAGGTCGAGGAGGAAGGAAGGAGAATGGAGCGGCCCTTTGGGTGGAGCTGCCTCTTGGCCAATGCCCACCCCCTTCATTATCAGTCTACCAGGCCGTAGAATCCCCAAACAAACCCAGATCCGGACAGCGTTGCCCCGAGGCCGAGGAGGAAGGAAGGAGAATGGAGCGGCCCTTTGGGTGGAGCTGCCTCTTGGTCAATGCCCACCCCCTTCATTATCAGTCTACCAGGCCGTAGAATCCCCAAACAAACCCAGATCCACTTCTGAAGGCATAGACATAAAAATGTGGATTTTACTGAAGGTTTAGTGGGGCCCAGAGGATAAAGGTTACCAATCATATCCAAGAGCAAAGCTTCCTAAAACTCCCCTTCAGGTGTCTCTGTCTTCCCCAGATTTCCATTTCTTCTGGTGGCTGCCACGCCTCTCTCTTCTCCGCCTCTGCCAACCTCTTGCCAGTTAAGCTTGTTTCTCCACCTTGTTCTCCACCCCACTCAGCGTGCATACCCACCCTGCAATCAATACCAAGTATGTGGTGTCAGCCACGGCCCCCCATGTCCACTTTGTCCAGCCTGCTGTGAATTTCTTCCCCAGGAATCTGAAGTTTCTCCCAGCATTCCTTGCATCTAGCATCACTTTGGAATGTGGTTAGTAACTGTCTGGTGAACACGATGGGCTCTACATTCAGACTTCATCTTTGCAAGCCAAATGACCTCAGGCAAGCGACATCATCTTTCTGGACCCGTTTTCCTTTCCACAAAATGAGGATAACATGAGCACATGCCCAGGAAGATTGCTTTGAGTATTAAATGATGCACACATGGTGCTGACCTGTAGAGAGTGCACAGTAATTGCCAATCATCAGAATTTTTATTTATCCAGTGGAAAATTCTGTGAGGTTAGCAAAGACTATGGTTCCTATTTTATTATGAAAAAACCATTAGTGGGGCCCAGAGGATAAAGGTTACCAATCATATCCAAGAGCAAAGCTTCCTAAAACTCCCCTTCAGGTGTCTCTGTCTTCCCCAGATTTCCATTTCTTCTGGTGGCTGCCACGCCTCTCTCTTCTCCGCCTCTGCCAACCTCTTGCCAGTTAAGCTTGTTTCTCCACCTTGTTCTCCACCCCACTCAGCGTGCATACCCACCCTGCAATCAATACCAAGTATGTGGTGTCAGCCACGGCCCCCCATGTCCACTTTGTCCAGCCTGCTGTGAATTTCTTCCCCAGGAATCTGAAGTTTCTCCCAGCATTCCTTGCATCTAGCATCACTTTGGAATGTGGTTAGTAACATAACTGTCTGGTGAACACGATGGGCTCTACATTCAGACTTCATCTTTGCAAGCCAAATGACCTCAGGCAAGCGACATCATCTTTCTGGACCCGTTTTCCTTTCCACAAAATGAGGATAACATGAGCACATGCCCAGGAAGATTGCTTTGAGTATTAAATGATGCACACATGGTGCTGACCTGTAGAGAGTGCACAGTAATTGCCAATCATCAGAATTTTTATTTATCCAGTGGAAAATTCTGTGAGGTTAGCAAAGACTATGGTTCCTATTTTATTATGAAAAAACCAATAAAAAGGCTTCACTGCCATAGTTGACGGGAATGTAAATTAGTACAGCCACTATGGAAAACGGTATGGAAGTTTCTCAGACAACTACAGATTGAACTACCACGTGATCCAGTAATCCCACTACTGGATATATATCCAAAGGGATGGAAATCAACATATTGAAGGGATACCCGCACTCCCATGTTTATTGTGGTTTTATTTGCAATAGCCAAGATTTGGAACCAACCTAATGTTCATCAGTGGATGATTGGATAAAGAAAATGTGGTATAAATACACAATGGAATACTACCCAGCCATAAAAATGAATGAAATTCTCCCATTTACAGCAATGCGGATGAGCTTGAAGAAGCTTATGTTGAGTGAAATAAGCAAAGCACAGAGAGATAAATACCGCATCTACTCACTCATATTTGGGAGCTAAGAGAGAAAGAAGGAAGGAGAGAAAGACCACAGTGGTGCGTTGGACTTGCAGAGGGAGAGAACATACCTTGGGATACAAAGTGGAGTGGGGGGATGGGGGAGGGGGAGAGAGGATGGGGATAATTGGGTGGGGGACAGGGGGTACAAATGCAATTTGTGGTAATGGATATGCTGTCAGTATGAATCTGGTCTTTACATCTTGGGCACAAGGGGTGACAATCAGCTTTGTATCTTATGAATATTTATAACCAATTGAAAAAAAGAAAAAACAATCTGTATCCCATATATGTACAATAAAAAAAAGATTAAAATTNTCAGTTGGTACTTCATGGGATGGCATGGTGGTTAGGAAATTCTGGAGTCAGACAGATGTGGGTTCAAAGCTTGGGTGACTCTGAATTTGGATAAAGTATTTAGCCTCTTGGAGCTAAATATGTCTTCATCTGTAAAATGGATATTTGAATCATGGAAAACAGATAAAGGATACTTCATAGGGCTGTGATAATTCAATGAGATTGGATCAGTTTGATATGACTGTAAAAATGACACATACAAACAACCATAAAATCTTAGTGACACATGAAAATTGGCAATCCACAGAAGAAATAGAAGTAGTCAATACACACATAAAAAGGCTTCACTGCCATAGTTGACGGGAATGTAAATTAGTACAGCCACTATGGAAAACGGTATGGAAGTTTCTCAGACAACTACAGATTGAACTACCACGTGATCCAGTAATCCCACTACTGGATATATATCCAAAGGGATGGAAATCAACATATTGAAGGGATACCCGCACTCCCATGTTTATTGTGGTTTTATTTGCAATAGCCAAGATTTGGAACCAACCTAATGTTCATCAGTGGATGATTGGATAAAGAAAATGTGGTATAAATACACAATGGAATACTACCCAGCCATAAAAATGAATGAAATTCTCCCATTTACAGCAATGCGGATGAGCTTGAAGAAGCTTATGTTGAGTGAAATAAGCAAAGCACAGAGAGATAAATACCGCATTTACTCACTCATATGTGGGAGCTAAGAGAGAAAGAAGGAAGGAGAGAAAGACCACAGTGGTGCGTTGGACTTGCAGAGGGAGAGAACATACCTTGGGATACAAAG
>NW_007730201.1:199273-201317 GCF_000696425.1 Galeopterus variegatus
CATCACCTCAGGCTCCTCTTGACTGTGATGGTTACAGACTTTCCTTGTTTCTGATGACCTTGGCAGTTTAGGAGGAACAGTTAGGTATTTTGTGGAATGTCCCTCTATTAGAATTTGTGTGATATTTTTTCATGAAGTACTCAGACTGGGAGTAAGACTGGAGAGGTAAGTGAATTTTTCACCCCATCATATCAAGGGTAGCTGCTATCAGCATGACTTATGATTGCTGGTACAGGCCTTAATCACTTGGCTGAGGTAGTGTTTGTGAGGTTTCTTCATTGTGAAGTTGCTCTTCTTTCCTCTTTTCCACATTGTACACTTTGAAAGGAAGTTACTACATGCAGCCCACACCTAAAGAATACAGAGTTTTGCTTTCCTTCCTTGAAGGCAAAATATCTACATAGGTTGAAATTCTTCTGCATGGGAGATTTGTCTCTTCTCCCCGATTTATTCAGTTACTAATTATTTATTTATATCAGTATGGACTTATGGATGTAAGTTTTATACTTTGAGTTATAATCCAATTTTATTTTATTTACCTTGTTCAAATTATTCCAGCTTTGGCCATTGGGAGCTCTTTCAGTTGGCTCCCGTGCTCCTTTGATATACCCTCATCAGTGTGTTTGAGCATATCCTTACAGTCTGATGCCAGGCTCATCTTGTGTATTTACTGTCCTAGTCATCAAATCTTCTGTTTCTCTAAGAGCCCCTGCTACCTTTTATTGGAGAATGGTATTAGAAACTAAGAGCTAGGCATTAGGTGTTCTTGTTGCTACTGGGGTGTCTTTGCTTCTAGGCCCTCTCAGCTGACATATTATGTCAGGATATGTGAGTATACTCACATATGCATATACACATCTCTACACATATTTATGTACGTAACCACCCGTATCTGTATTAAGCTAAACATGATTTCATACTGATGTCCCAGCTTTGCTAATCTCATACCCTTGGATCACCTAGTCTCCTACCCTTGCTCTTCTGTAAACTCCCACTCCAACAGTGAGAAACCTGGCTCCCGACATCCACCATCCATTTACTTAATTCTTCCCTTCCAGTACACATGCATAGCGGTATCAGAATTGTTAACCCACACCACTGTGAGAAATGGCTTTATCAACTAGCGGACGGTGCTTATGTACAGTTTCCTTTGCTTTTAGTAGTGCAGACTTAGTGAATTTCCAAATTACTTAGGTCAGTACTTTTTGGTCCCACCTTCTTCTGTGTGGTTGTTTCATATGTTCGAAATACAGCTGAATTCTTTGCCACAGTATGAACTCCTTCCTGGTATCCCTGGTCTCCTAAATGATTTTTTTTCTTAAATTGCATTCATCAAGGTTCAGTCTGTATTGGAAAGTTCTATGGGTTTTGACAAATGCATAATGTCTTGTATCCACCATGATAATTGTGCACGGATACTTTTTTTTTTTTCCTTTTTGTCTTTTTTCGTGTCTGGCAACGGATCGGAACCCTCAGTGTCGCGCCCGTACCGGACCGGGACCGGCAACGGGATCACAACCCTCGGCGCTGTGCCCACACCTCGCTCAGCCAGTGAGCGGGAACCGGTCTGTATGTTGGATCCGAACCCTCAGTGGGAGCACCGCCGCACTCCCAAGCAGCGCATTGTAGCAGTGTGCCACTGGGCCGGCCCCACGGATACTTTTTTATGATACTTTTATTCCCCCCCAAATCCCTTTGCTCCACCTAGGCATCCCTCCACCCTCTCCCGAAACTCCTGGCATCTACTGATCAATTTGCACTCTCTGGAATTCTGCCTTTCCTAGAGTGGATGATGACATTTTCAAGGGCTAACATTTAGTACTATGGAGGGTGTGAAGAAATGGGCCATTTGTCATGCTGCATGTTGCAGTTTTCTCATCTGTGGTCCAAACACCGTTAAAAAAAAGGAAAAAAGAAAAAAAGGTACCTGTCTTTTATCATTGACCCAGCAAATTTCACTTCTGGGAGTTTATCAAAAGGAAAGTATTCTAAATGAATACAAAGATTTGCTATGAGGATGTTATAGAAGCATTTTTATTGAAGC
>NW_007730201.1:202559-203015 GCF_000696425.1 Galeopterus variegatus
ACAATGTGTTGACAGATACTTGATGACCTGAAAAGATGTTCCTGGTATATTTTAGGTGAATGAAAAGCAAGTAAAGATTATATATAATTTGGGCCAGCCCGGTGGCGCACTGCTACAGTGCGCCGCTTGGGAGTGTGGTGGTGCTCCCGCCGAGGGTTTGGATCCCACATACAGACTGGCCGCTCACTGGCGGAGCGAGGTGCGGGCGCTACACTGAGGGTTGCGATCCGTTGCCGGTCACGAAAAAAGACAAAAAGGAAAACAAAAAAAGATTGTATATAATTTATGGGGATATTTTCATTATGTAAAATATAAATACTTTTAAATATATAAACATGCAGAGAAAATTAAATAGAATGCTGTCTCTGGGTGATGGGATTATGACTAAAAAAAAATTTCCTCTTTTTACTTATCTGTGTTTTCTTAAGTTCTTACAGTCAAAATGTATTTTGCTTT
>NW_007730202.1:0-550 GCF_000696425.1 Galeopterus variegatus
AGGATTATATCAAACTAAAAAGCTTCAGCACAGCAAAATAAACAACAGTGCGAAAAGACAACCTACAGAATGGGAGAAAATATTTTTAAACTAAGCATCGACAGGGATTAATATCCAGAATATACAAGGAATTCAAACAAATTAACAGTAAAAACAAACAAACAAACAAAAAAAAACAGGTAGCCTAATTAATAAATGGGTAAAGGAACTAAGTAGGCATTTCTCAAAGGAAGATATACAAATGGCCAACAGACACAAGAAAAAAAGCTCAGCATCACTAAACATCAGGGAAATGCAAATCAAAACCGCACCAAGATATCATCTCACCCCGATCAGACTGGCCATTATCAAAAAGAGAATTAAAAATGCTGGCAAGGATGCAGAGAAAGAGGAACCCTCCCACGCTGTTGGTGGAACTGTAAATTAGCACAGCCATATGGAAAACAGTATGGAGGTTACTGAAACAACTATAGATAGAACTGCCATATGATCCAGCAATCCCATTGCTGGATGCTGGGTGTATACCCAAAGGAATGGAAACCATCATGTC
>NW_007730202.1:2273-3102 GCF_000696425.1 Galeopterus variegatus
TCACTCACAAAATTGATTTCATGACTCAGAGCATATTCATAACTTCAACTTTACTGGATAATGCCAAATTGCTCTCCAAAAGTAATTATACCAATTTGTTTCATCACTGTTCCTTACCCTCACCTATGCAACCCACCTTTTTAAATTTCCTATTCTGATGGGTGCAAAATGGTATCTCATTGCAGTTTTAAGTTACATTTCCATAAACTCTGGTGAGATTGGGAATCTTTTCTTGTGATTACTGGCCATTTGGGTTTCTTCCTCTGTGAGCTGCCTGTTCAACATGTACGTATCCTTTGCCTCTTTTTCTGATTTGTAGTCTTTTTCTTCTTGCTATGTACTTATGTATTTTTGACACTAATTACTAGATGGATGAAGAGATACACACATGCACATAAACAGACACGAACCAAACACTTTTTTCTCTGTGTTTTTTTCAGTTTGTACATTTTTTCTTTTCCTGAATTGATTTTAGTTTTATTGTCATTAGGTTTATCAAATTTTTCTTTTGTGATCAGTGCTGCTTTATACAAAAAACTATTCCCTACTCTTAGGTCACACAGATATTCTCCTATAACGTGTTCTAAAAATTTCCTCTTCACTTAGAGTCTTTAATCTGTTTGGAATTCTGTTTTGTACATTATGTGAGATAAGTATCTAATTCCTGCCCCTCCCACCATATAGATGCCAAATTACCCAGCATTGTTTATCGAGTAGTCCCATCCTTCCTTTCTAATTTGTAATGGCATCTCCATTTCAGAGAGGGAATACAGCAGAGTGAGTAATTAAAAACTGGGCACAGCCTTCATGAATATGACCCCCAAAGCAC
>NW_007730202.1:4534-5794 GCF_000696425.1 Galeopterus variegatus
TATATCTACACAATGGAATACTACTCTGCTATAAAAAAGAACAAAATACTGCCATTTGCAACAACATGGATGGACCTAGATAAAATTATATTAAGTGAAACGAGTCAAGCACAGAAAGAGAAATATCACATGTTCTCACTTATCTGTGGGAGCTAAAAATAAAAAAATAAATACACAAATAACCGGCGGGGGAGGGGAGGGAAGAAGACACAACAATTATAATTCCTTAAAGTTGATATGACAAGCAAACAGAAAGGAGTTTGTTGGGAGGGATAGGGGAGAAGGAGGAGGGAGGGAGGTTTTGGTAATGGGCCACAATAATCAACCACATTGTATATTTACAAAATAAAATTATATTTAAAAAATTTTAAAATTTTTTAAAAATTAAAAAAAAAATGGTAGTGTATCAGTTCACCACAAAAAAAAAAAAAAAAAAGAAAATCATTTTAAGATTTCATCTTCAATGTCTAGAAGTAACTTAAAATTTAAAAAAATAGTTCTAATAAGGATTAAAATTTGAAATGCTCACAAATACTTGCTTTTAATTTAATAACCCAGTAGACTCATGGATGTAATAGTTCTAAAATCTTTCCAGTGCTAAAGCTTAATTATACATTTAAAATTCACTGCAGCCTATCTCACAAAAAGGAGACAGGGCAGTTCTACACCACAAGAAAATTTATTGCCAGAACAGATAGGGGACCTGGCAAAGGATACAGTCAATCATGATACTAAAATAGAAAGGACATGAACAAAACCCAGCTTTCCCTTTCTCCTAATTTATATATGTCTCCTTATTTANAAAGGACATGAACAAAACCCAGCTTTCCCTTTCTCCTAATTTATATATGTCTCCTTATTTATGAAGTAATATATTACAGAACTTCTATCACTGGAAATATTAAGAAATTTCTATCACCTTAAGTCACTTGGCTCTATAAATAACACACAAGGGATATGTCTTAATCTTGAAGAAAGAAACAACTTAAATGAGAACCTAAAATATGGATTATACAGAATTAGATATATGTGTATATATGCAAGATATTTACAGTTTTTTCCTAAATGAAAAGCAGATATACATACATTACACATTATACATTTCAATTTTTTAAAATTCCTGATGTTTATCTATGGCCTTTACAATCTCATTTTTTCCCTTGATCCTGCTTTTATTCTACATATAACAATTACAAATTATTTAGGAAGAAGAATGGGTAAACAGGTGGATGGGAAAGGATTCAAGTGGTCAGGACAAAA
>NW_007730202.1:6842-9480 GCF_000696425.1 Galeopterus variegatus
TGGAATATTCGACCCATAAGAAAAAATTTTAAAAACCATTAAAGAAGGAGGCAGTCCTACAAGCAGGTTGCATTCTTTTCTTCACCACAAAATGTTCATGCCAAATAAGAGTGAGGCATTATCTATGGCTATCATAGCAACATTGCACAGTGCTAAATCGCCTCAAGTCTTCCCTCCCTAGGCAGAGACCTATCTGCTGCCTCTGTAGTACACTGTACACTATACCTAAAAAATCTATCTATCCATCCTAGTCAATAAGATTCCTTTTCTTTCTGCCAGGCAAATCAGATCATCTCATGTAGGTACAGCCTTTCCTGATTACTAAAAAAGTAAAAACTCATCTATTACCCTAATGATACCCTTCTGAAGCCTCAGGGCCTCTATTGCCACTGAATTTTACATAGTATCTTTTCTATTTTTGTGATTTCAAAAGTTCTGGCCACTCTCTGGGTTCATAGCATACATTACTAGATGTGTGCCCTTGTGCAAGTTAATGATCTTTCTTATGCCTATATTATTTATGAAAAGGGAAAAATAAAAAGTACATTTCTTATAGTATTATGAGGAATAAATGATATATAGTACCTGGCCAGAATAGTGGTTGCCTCTGGCAGGGGTGGGGAAGGGCGTGGTGCTATGAGGTCAAAATTATCTGGGAAGGGGCAGGAGAGAACCTGTGATGATGGTAATTTTCTATATTTGATACAGGTTTGGATAACATAGATCTATGCATTTGATAAAATTCAGTGAATGTACACTTATAATTTGTGCATTTTATGTAAATTTTAGCTCAGAAAAACTACAGATAAATATTTAACTCTACTTAATGACACCCATGCTAAAATATTTGGGGGAAAGTATATTGATGTCTGCAGCTTACTTTGAAATACATCAAAAAATAAGATGGATGGAGATAGGGTGGAGTGAAGCAAGTAGAGTAAAATGGTACAATGTAGGTGGTGGGTAAATTAGTGATTTGCTGTAATTTTGAAATTTTCACAATAAAATGTTGAAAAAAAAATAGCACCTGGTACAGAGTAAGCACTAGTCAATGATAGCAAATAACTATTTTTGGCTGAAGAGAGATGAACAGGAGGTCACATAACTTTATCTATTAGATCTGTCAAGAGAGAAGAAACTGCTAATCATGATTTACTTAATCAAAAAGGAATCTCTTCAGCATCTTTATATAAAAATCAATTACTTCCTTAAAAAAAAAAAGATTATCAACACATGATTCAGGTAATTACAGTTAATAGAAGTGACACATATAGGGAAAGTATTAGAATAGGGTAGATAGAAAGAGAAGATAAAAAGCAAGTATAATTGTACTATACAACAAATCTACCTCAAATAGTTTTCTATTTATTGAATACTTCTAATGATGTGCTACTTAAAAAAAAAAAAAAATCCAACTTCCTACACATTATCTAAAAAACGCTGTTAACGAATTCAGTTGTAGTGCTGAAAATGCTTCAATTTGTCATGTCTAAAGATGCACTATATTACACATTATCTAAAAAACGCTGTTAACGAATTCAGTTGTAGTGCTGAAAATGTTTCAATTTGTCATGTCTAAAGATGCACTATTAAAATATCAAGATTATTTTATTTTATATAACTTACACTTAAATTATGGATTATAGGTGGAGGAATCAGAACAAAACACCCCAATATATGTTGAGTTCCACAAGGTTGTTAACTTAGGACTTGCAACTAATCTACCCAACAGAGCTAAGAAATACTTTCAGCAAGAGAGCATGGGTACTGTAGAAAATGGAAAGGGAAAGTGAAGCTGGATGTGGGGGGAAATTCTCATGGGAATTAACTTCAGGTTATGAAATAATTGTCAGCACTTTTCCCAGCCTTTGTAACTGGGTAAGATATTAAATACTAGCTTAAGTGGGTAATGATCAAAAAAAATTCAAAACATTCTCTATGCATGTTGAATATACTCACAGTTTCTTTTTCAAATAATTCACTTACTTGATTGTCATTTTCATTATCTTTAATGACCAAATACCTCAATAAATTTAATGAAGCCATAATCCTGTTAATTAAAAATATGTAATTTGTTACTTACAGTATAGTTTATATAATCAACAACTTTAGTGAATAAAGTAAATTAATGCCCTGTATAAATATTTATAATTATGTTTGCCATTAGAAACTATTCCCATCAATATATCTTTTAGAGCAGTAAAAACTTATCACTCTTGTTTTCCATTTAAGTTCACAAAATACAATTGTGAAAATTACTATATCATTTTTTTCCTCAAATGAGCCTCGCTACCTTTAATACTTGACAGCACCGCCTCTTGCTTTCTTAATTTTAAGATTCCTTTTGTAAATGATTACAACCACTTCTCAACATCCATTCTAGTACACTGAAAGTGAAATTATATATTGTATACAAAAAACAAACAAAAAACCCAAACACATGAGTTTATAAGTTACATATATGAGGTTCTTAGTTTTTTTTTCTTTTTCCTTTTTGTCTTTTTTTCGTGACCGGCAACAGATCGCAACCCTCAGTATCGCGCCTATACTGGACGGGGACCGGCAACGGGATCGCAACCTTCGGTGTTGCGCCCACACCTCGCTCAGCCAGTGAGCGGCTGGTCTGTATGTGGGATCC
>NW_007730202.1:9920-11761 GCF_000696425.1 Galeopterus variegatus
AGGTTCTTAGTTTTTAGTCACAATGCCATAGTTGCAAATCCCTATGGAATTCTGGATACATCAAAGGTAAAAATAATAGTGTTGGACATTCATCTGTTTTTGATTTTGTTTCTATATATTATATAATAACTTAAAGTATGAAAATCTTGTGTAATTTATGAATTAGCCATAGAACATAAAATCGCAGGAAAATACGTTTCACTAATTTAGCTTCCCTAAGCAGAGGTTTCACATTTTATTCTGAACTTACTATTAGTAAACCTTAGTAATGGTCATCTCACCTATCTGAGTTTTGCAGTAAATCTGTTTCAGCCCCCTCTGGAAGAAAGAGTACCAAATCTAGAAGAGAAATCAGCTGTGGTCCTGTAAACCATTTGTTATATGTTGTCTGTAAAGCAAAAGAAAAATTGGGAAAGGCTTTAAAAAACAGCTTGATAAATCATGTGTTTTTCTAATACCTTGACACTATAAAAACAAACTATTAAACATTTAAAATATATAGATATTTTTCTAAGTAACAGACTTTATTTTTACAGCAGTTTTAGGTTTACAGAGAAATTGAGCAGAAAGTAAAGATAGTCCCCCCCACACACAGTTTTTCCTATTAACATGTTACATTACTGTGGTACATTTATTACAATTATGAACCAATATTGATTATATTACTATTAACTCAATTTTACATTACGATCACTCTTTGTGTTGCACAGTTCTACAGGTTTTGCCAAATGCATAATGCCATATATTCACCGTTACAGCATCATACAGAATAATTTTGTTGCCCTAAAAATTCTCTGTGCTCCACCTATTCATCCTTCCCTCCCTTCCTTCCTCCTCTACTAAACCCTGACAACCATTGAGTCTTAAAATATATATTTTTAACTTTAATTTCCATACTTTCATTTACTTTCCAGACATCTGAAACAAACCCTGCCAGTTAAAAAATATTGGTATTCTCTCTGTTTTCTACATGCAATTACTAAGTATCCACAAATAGATGAGACTAAATTTCCATTAATTTTTCGGAAGTATATAGCAAAACGAAGTCATGATATAGCTCAAAGAATTAATAAAATTTCAATTTATAGTTAACAAAATTTCCAAATTCAGGGTTTAAAAAAAAAAAGTAGAAACAGGGAAAATATATACCTTAATACTACAAATAGAAAAAGACACTAGTGCAAAAATCCACATTAATGTATTCCTCATATGAATATATTACAAAATAAAATAAATTGATAATTGGCAGCTTGGCTATGCTCTTACCTTTAATGACATGTCAATTTGATTTTTAATATTTTGAATAATAAAGGCCTCCACACCTGAGTGATTACTTGTATTCAATAAGCACCTTGAAAGCAAAATTATAGTACATATGAAATTATTCTGGATTGCATTATAATTAAATGGTGATGAAAGTTTTACAAATTCAAATAGGCCATGTGTTATTTCTAGAAATACAAAACCCACACTGAAGACAATTAGCAATGTGATCAACCAATTACAAAGTTACCTGTAATAGTTACTGCTTTCATTAACTGGTAAATTCTATTTATAACTGGATCATTCCAACAAGAAATTTCTATTAAAACAAATTTGAATCTTTTTATCCATATAGTTGCAATAATTTAACATAGCAAGAATAATAGCCTAAAAACTCCCAAAATTACTTCCTGTGAAAGTAGACTAGTGTTTGGTTAGACTAGCTTAATGGCAAAGAAAGGAAAATCAATATGACTAGCTCAAGAAAAAAGGGGGATTTCCTGGTAGAGTTACAAATAGAACAGAACAGGGAAGCTGATATAAGACCAAAGATTTGAGATTTCATAAACCTGTTCTGA
>NW_007730202.1:12839-13726 GCF_000696425.1 Galeopterus variegatus
AATAATAGCCTAAAAACTCCCAAAATTACTTCCTGTGAAAGTAGACTAGTGTTTGGTTAGACTAGCTTAATGGCAAAGAAAGGAAAATCAATATGACTAGCTCAAGAAAAAAGGGGGATTTCCTGGTAGAGTTACAAATAGAACAGAACAGGGAAGCTGATATAAGACCAAAGATTTGAGATTTCATAAACCTGTTCTGACTATAAACAGAAATGAAGGATAGGATTAAGATGCTAATACTGGCTAATCCTAAAGACGACTTTTTAGCATTTTAACATAGTCCCAATTTTAAAAAAAAATATTTTTCTTTTCTTTACCACTGCAAGGCAACAAGTCTGTTTTTAACTCATTTTTTATTACCTAGAACAGGGGTCAACAAATTAAGGTATACAGGCCAAATACAGCCTGCTGCCTGATTTTGTCAACAAAGTTTTATTGGAATAAACCCACTCCCAATACAAAGACAAAGTTGAGCAGTTGCAACAGAGACTGTACGGCCCATAAAGCCTATATTTACTTTTTGATCCTTTAAAGAAAGTTTGTCAATCTTTGACTTAGAGATTTGCTATAATCCTTTCCACCTCAAACAGTACTACTAGTAAGCTCAACTACTAACTTATAGTGATTAGCCTGTCAAAGTTGACTCTGGAGTCATTACTTCAACTGTCAGTAATGGAGATTATTAATGTATGTAAAGTTCTAGCAGGAGCATCATCAATCTCAGTTTAATCTTTTTTAAGTCTACTTTAAGTTTAGGGTATTTCAATTAGTTGAATTGAAATGTATACTATTATTCATAAATATATATGCATATATACATCCATATTCTTTGATAACCCCCTCCTCTGCCCATCACAGATAAGAGAATTTATTATAATATGGCTCCC
>NW_007730202.1:14891-16652 GCF_000696425.1 Galeopterus variegatus
AATTCAATTTTTGCATGAACTTTTTGAAGTACCCTTGTATTTTCCCCTGAGCCTTTCATTCCACTCTTTGTCTACAGAAAGGTAACTACAATCTATTTGTAAGTGACATTAAGTCGGTGCTGTGTGTTGAACATGTCCCCCAAAGGTTCTTGTGTTGGAGACTTGATCTCTATTGTAACAGTATTAAGAGGGTGTAAAATCCTATCATGGCAATTGAAAGGTGGAGCCTTTAGGAGGTGATTTGATTGTGAGGACTGTATCCAGTGATGGTTAAATTCATTGATGGTTTAATGGGTTGTCATGGGCGATGTTCTGATGGCTTTACAAGGAGAGCAAGTGAGAAGCTTAGCTCTGTCTTGCTTAAGCCATATGCGATGTGATACCCTGCATTGCTATAGAGAATCATCACCAAGAAAAGCCCTCACCAGATGTGTTTCCTGGACTTTGGACTTCCCAGCCTCTGAAACTAAGAAATAAATTTTATTTCTTTATAAATTATCTAGTTTCAGGTATTCTGTTAAAAGCTACAGGAAACGTATTAATACAGTAGAATACTACAGAGTAAGATTTAAAAAGTGAATGGTAATTTTCAATTATGTCTACAGAGGCAAGAAAATGATATCAAACATGCAGAACTATTATCCATTCATTAAAAATAATCAAGCTTAACATATTAACAAAAGCCATGTTTTTCTATTTCAATGTTAGAAAAGCCTGTTTCCACACTGACATCTAAGGACCTACTTGGATCTCGTTACTAACAAAGAGTGCTAGGAAAAATAAACCATAGGAGGGGAAAACAAACTGTATATTAGTTTTTATAGTAAAGAGTCATTGCATGCCTCCAATGGAGTACTGACAATGTGAGTTAACAAAGTGTTAAAGAAAAAAGTTATGCTCTTTCACTAGATGCTATGCTATCAACTATGGTAACCACTAATAACTATTTAAGTTTAAATTAATTTAAATTAAATTTCAAATTCAGTTTCTTAGTCATACTAACCACATTTCAAGTGTTCATTGTGGCTAGTGGGTTTCATACTGTATAGCACACATAATAAAACATTTCTATCATCATAGGAAGTTCTACTGAACAGCACTACACTAAAGTTTCCAAAAGATATAGAGAAGAAAGTGGGAGAGGAGTCAGAAAAGAACTTTACCTTATTTAAGTTCAGAATAGGCAAGGGGCTATTTTCAAGATTAGAATAGATATTTATTTACCTGAGGTACAGTAAGAAAACTCTTGATTTCTAAGTACTGGTAAAGTAGACTATTGTCTTCTATTCTCGATAAACCATTTTCCAGCAGATCCTACAGATTAAAATATATGCAGACATATATATATGTGAAGTCAACAGCTCTATTTGTTGATATGATTATGTATTTGAATTATAATGGGAGCAAATAAATCTTACCAATCCTTTGGAGAACACAGACTCTTCTGTTCTGGAAGAGAATGTTAAAAGTTATCAATATGATTTTATAAACTGTTTAAGAATGATTCTTCATCTTAGGAAAAATGAATCAACAATTGAAATGTAAAGATGTTTTAAATGCATATCATTAAGGAGAAATTCTGTTAAAGAATTTAGTCAAAATTCCATCTTTGGTCTGTCTTTTGATTTGGCTGACACCTAAATCTGACCAAAATTAACCTACTCACAGCTTATTTCCTGGTATCAAATCAATAGATATTTGACAGCAAGTACTAAGAAATCAATTATACCTGATATAATGCTATATATTCCAGTTGATTGC
>NW_007730202.1:18067-19110 GCF_000696425.1 Galeopterus variegatus
CAAGGCCCTGACTGACTTCAAAAAATAATTTAAGGGCCGGCCCCGTGGCGTGCTCGGGAGACTGCGGCGCTGGGAGTGCGGCGACGCTCCCGCCGTGGGTTCGGATCCTATATAGGACTGGCCAGTGCGCTCACTGGCTGAGCGCGGTGCGGGCAATCCCATACCAAGGGTTGTGATCCCCTTACCGGTCACGAAAAAGACAATAATAATAATAATAATAATAATTTAAACATGTAATAGGCATAGAAAACAAAGCATACAGAGGTTTGCGAAATTCTTAAATTTGTGTCTGGAGAAATTATGCATACCTGTTACTTTGCAGTCATTTCTCTTTTTTTTAAGAGAGAAAGTCCTACCTCTTAGAAACTTAATGAGAAAAGCTGTAATTGAATGATATCACCGTCAATAAATAACCTGTTATAAAATGTGGGGTCAAGACCCCTCCTTTCTTTTGATACAGTTCACAGATTGTGTGCATAAAGCAAAAACACAAATGGCTTCCTTTATTGACTGTTCCTCCTTAGATGCAGGAGGATGCAATGGGGTCGAAGTGTTTTAATTTACCAACTTTTGAAATAAGAGAAAAAACTCAGAAACAGATGACTGGAAAAACCCTTATAAGACAAAAATCTTAATATTATCTTGGTTTTAAAATAAAAAAGACTTTGTTGTAAAATCTCTTTGACTCATTTCTCTCTCTCTCATGAATATGTGCTTCACTGCTTTATAAAATAACCAATTGATTAATTAGGGCCTGGTAAAGAGAAGGTAGTCTCCCCTGATCTTGACAAGGACTATTTTAACACTACTATTTCTGAGATACCCTCTAAATGATCTTACCTTTGCAAAAAGACTTCAACATGCCCCATATTAAACTGCAAAAGGTACAATGGGCTGAAATAGAAACAAAACAACAGGAAAAATTATATATACACACACATACCCATATACATACACTTTTGAGAAATTTTATACACATACATACTGTTATAGTTGGAACTGTGTACCCCCAAAAAGATACACTGGAGTCCTAACTTCCAGTA
>NW_007730202.1:19653-20890 GCF_000696425.1 Galeopterus variegatus
TACTGTTATAGTTGGAACTGTGTACCCCCAAAAAGATACACTGGAGTCCTAACTTCCAGTATTTCAGAATGTGACCTTATTAGGAGATAGGTTTTTATACAGGTAATCAAGTTAAAGTGAGTTCAGTAGGGTGGGCCCTAGTCCAATATGACTGGTGTCCTTATAAAAAAGAGAGATTTGGGCACAGAGACACACACACAGGGAGAATATCACATGAACATGAGGGCAAGAGAACAGGGTAACGCTTCTACAAGCCAAAGAACATCAAAGATTACAAGCAAACCACAGAAGCCAGGGGAGAAGCATGGAAGGGATTCTCCTTCACAGTCCTCAGAAGGAATCAACCTTCTGAAATACCTTGATCTCAGACCTGTAAGCTTCCAGAACTATGAGACAATACATCTCTGTTATTTTAATCATCAAGTTTGTAGTACTTTGTTACAGGAGCCCTAGCAAACAGGAGCCTAGCAAATTACACACATGTAATTTTTGTGGTAGAGTGTGATGCTCAAAAGTACAGGCTCTGGGGTCAGACAGAACTGTGTCTGAACTCCACCTATGCCACTAAGTGGCTGTATGATCCTGGTGGTATCTTATCTTGTCTAAGCCTGTTATTTTCATCTGTAAAAAGAGATAATGCTCCATTTCATAGGATTATTATAAACATTAGATGATGTATATAAAGCTATTAACATAATGTTTCATACATGGGGAACATGCACATGGTAGCCATTATTACAATATTTACATACAAACATACCCTAGGTATATTCATATATAAATATGCAAATTCACATGGAGAAATACGCCCAATGCCTGCAAGACAAATACACTTTCCTTATTATCATGGACCTTAAAGTCCAGATGGTATTATATTATAAAAGTATATATTTATTTAAAAAATAATTTTGATAGGGCCAGCCCATGGCTCACTTGGGAGAGTGTGGTGCTGATAACACCAAGGCCGCAGGCTCAGATTACTGTATAGGGATGGCCGGTTAGCTCACTTGGGAGAGCGTGGTGCTGACAACACCAAGTCAAGGCTTAAGGTCTCCTTACCAGTCATCTTTAAAAAAAAAAAAATTTAATAATTTTGATAAATTTTATGGGAAAGAAGGAAGGAATTAACAAAGTCAAGGTAATTATAATGGATCAATCTAAATTGAGTGGTAAGAAAAGGCTTTCCTCAGAAAGTGACATTCAAGGATAAAGATAGTTCTAAGCATATACAAAGGTC
>NW_007730202.1:21706-23684 GCF_000696425.1 Galeopterus variegatus
AAGGCTTTCCTCAGAAAGTGACATTCAAGGATAAAGATAGTTCTAAGCATATACAAAGGTCCTATAGCAGGAAAGTTAATGACACATTTGAACAAGAAACCAAAAGAAGGTCTGTGTTACTGAAGCATAGTAAACAAGAGGAAAAGTGGTAGGAGATGAATCAGGACAATAAAGCAGGGAGGAGATCATGCATAAACTTCTCTCATGAAGGCATTTAGATTTTATTCTCAGAGCAGTAAGAAGCCACTAAAGGGTTTTAAGTAAGGGATTTCTTTTCAATCTTCACTTTCTAGTGTGTTGAGAATGGGTTAGATTAAAAAGAGAGTGAGACATAAATATCCACCAAGGACTACAGCAGTAATCCAGTGAAGAGATGACAGTACCCACAGGTACCTAGCCAGCTCCCTGCCGTGTAATCCAGGATGGTTCCAAAAGCTTCAAAACAAAGCCCTGTTTAACACTTTCTGACTCTTGTCCCCACCATGCCCTTACAACTATTTCAACACCACTCCTACTCATTACTTGACTACTTCTTGCTTTAACAGATTATAGCAGTAAAAACAGCCTTTACTTACACTTTATCTTAAGTGTATTAGCATGCTGATATGCATATATTAGACATTAGATAAATGAGAGTTGGATAATATTCCTTTCGAATACATGAATAAACCAAACACTAACTCTTACCTTACGACCATTGGAAGTTGATCAATACTGATGCCCTGTACAAATACTAAATATGCCAGGGAAGCCATGGAGTCAGATAATTGTTTCTCTTCTTCTTCCTCAAATTCAAGGTAATCCCAAGTCCTCTTTTTCCTTCCATGATTAAAAATCATTTTGGGGAAAGGGTGTCCAATTGCTGATAAAAAACCCTATGAAATGGATGAAAAAAAAAAAAAAGCTATAGCAGACAGACTCAAAAGTGACCTTACATATTCACACCCTGTGTAATCCCTTCCCCTTGAGTGTGGGTGGGACCTGTGAGACTTGCTTTCAACCAATAAGAATAAGGAAAGACATCACTGCTGTGATTACATTATATGACAAAAGTGAAGGGATTTTTGCAGATGTAATTAAGGCCCCAAATCAGTTGATTCTGAGTTATGCAGAAAGGAGACTATTCTGGGTGGGCCTGACTTAATCAAGTAGCGATTTTAAAGATGGTCCAGGCCTTTCCTAAGAGTCAGAAAGTCTCCTTTGTTGGCTTCAAAGAACTAAGCTGCCATGTCACAGGGTCACCCGTATGCCTCTTATACTATTTCTAATTTTATACTATACTAAAAAGCACCTGACCTACAGAATCCATAAGAACTGATTTTCCATTTTGGCTCTACCACTTACTAGCTGTGTGACACTGGGTGCATTACCTAATCTCTCTAAGCCTCAGTTTCCTTATCTAGAAAATGACATAATACCTATGTCAAATACCTACTGAGCAGCTCCACAAAAAGGTACAGTTGTGCATTGCTTAATGACAGGGATACTGAGAAATGCATCATTAGATGATTTTGTCATTTTACACAAACCTAGACAGCATAGCCTACTACACACCTCCAGCTCCATTATAATCTTATGGGACCACCATTGTATACATGGTCCATTGCTGACCAAAACGTCATTATGTGATACACAACTGTATAAGAAAGTTAAGGTCACAATAAACTACTGTATAGAAGTTAAAAGGGAATGAATGACAAAAATGGCTAAATTAGAATGAATACTGACCTGACCTTCTGCATATTCACTCTTTTACTCAATAAACACTTAGATTACAAGTACTGGGCCTGACATTGTGGGGAATTACAAAGCCAAATAAGTCTTTTCCAGCCTTCAGGGAGTTAAAATCTGCTAATCCCAGATGGTTTCATTAGTCATTTCAGAACACAAAAAAGAGCCATAGAAAATTATTCTGTCAAAAAAGACTGCTATTCAGCTACCAGATGCTAAATATATACTGCTGTACTAACTCTCAAAG
>NW_007730202.1:24773-32641 GCF_000696425.1 Galeopterus variegatus
CTCTTTCAACTTGTAATGCTCCTTCTTCTGTGAGGTTAGGAGCACTCTCCTACATCCTCAAGCTCTTCCTAGGATGCTTGCTCTAAACCTGTCTGCTATCTGGCAGGAGCTGCTCATTCTTTCATATCTTTTATATCACAGGGCCAGGAAGACAGCAGTGGGGCAAGGTGGTATGGATAGAGGCTCAGTATTATCTTGGCTCTCTCTGTGCTCTTCAGCTAAAGCACACTGTCCTCTGAGGCAGATGCCATACTGTTCTTTTTTCTTTCACATGCTGACTTCCTGGTTATTTCCTCACATTCACTCAAGACTTTGGCACCTGCTCACAATGTTTTTCTCTACCTAACTCCTGCTATGATCCTGGGAAATCTGAATGTTCAACAGGCCAGCCTCATGGATCTTGATTTCTAAATTCTAGTGATCTTTACTTCTAAACCATTTCAGCACCTAATCCCATCCTGGATCTCTGTCAACATTTGGAAGCATTCCATATTAGATACTTTAAACTCCAATATCCCATTTTCTGACCACAACCTCTTGTATTATCTTTCCTACCAATCTGCTTTTATACCTCTAACTTCTCCATTCCTGTGATCCCTTCATTTTAAACTATCCATCTCCTCCTAACTCCCCTTCTTTCCCCATCCAACCTGGACCACACATTATTGATCATTTGAACTACTTGTACCCTATATTTCCTTTGGCTACCACTAATGTCAGCCTCAGAAAAATAACTACAATCCACCTCTGTACTTCTTCCCCTTCTTTCCCCATCCAACCTGGACCACACATTATTGATCATTTGAACTACTTGTACCCTATACTTCCTTTGGCTACCACTAATGTCAGCCTCAGAAAAATAACTACAATCCACCTCTGTACTTCTACACCCAGGCAGTTGACTACTATGGGAGAAAAGTGCACAAAAACACAGACTGTTATCACCACAGCTGTGGTCTCCAACCACAGTCAAGTGCTCAACTCTACTAACACTTTCATGGTCTTCCACCATCTCTTTCCTTTCCCCTCAGTATTCCAAATCTTTACCGGTTTCCTGACCCTTTACTCAATTCACATTTCTACCTTCACCTCCTACTGTGAGATCTTAAGAGATTATCTCTCCCTCATCCAGAAATCTTGAGGTCAGTGGGTTTGATTCCCCTCAATTATAATATCCCATTCCTGCTACAAATTTCTCAACATGCATACCCATTCTTACCTCCTCCTCTCCAAGATTCCTCTTATGTCCCTGATCCTATGCCCAGCTGTCTGCTTTTGAGCCACATTATTTCAGTTATCCCATAAACACTTCTCTTTTCCCCTCTAATGGTTTGCACCCCATCAACTGATAAACATGCTCAACCCTCCCATCTCTCCCAATACGTCCCTACCCTTAGCCCAGGGCTTCTAGTTATTGCCTCTCTCCTTTCTTACTCATCCAAACTCTTGTAAAGAACAGCTTACACTCGTCATCTTTTTTCTCTCATTTTTCATTCATTCTTTTATCCACTCCATCCTGATTTTTGTCTCCAACAATGCACTCAAACTATTCTTGCTAAGATTATCAATGCCATCTTTCTTCCTAAAACCAATGAACTCTTACCTTATAGGCTCTCTCTGCTGCATTTAACAGAATTGATCACTTCTTTCTTCCTGAAACTCTACTGCACAGTTTTTGTGATATTTCTACCACCTCTCTGACTTTTCTTTCTTAGTGTCTTTGGTGAGCTCATCTTAAGTGCTGGTACTCTTTAGGATTCAGCCTTGAGCCCTTTTCTCTTCTCACTCTGATCTACCTCTTTAGGTGATCTCACCTACTCTTAATAAAAAATTCCTCCTTAAATACTTGTTCTCTCTGGGTATTATATATCAAGAAATTATTATTAATCTTGTTGGGTGTTATAATGGCATTGTGGTTATGTTTTTTAAAAAGTCCTTATCATTAGAGAAGCATACTGAAATATTTATGGGTGAACTACATCTAGGACTTGCTATAAAATACTACAGCAAGAAACCAGGGAGGACAGATGAAACAATATTGGCAAAATGCCGATAATTGTTGAAGCTGGGTGATGAGTACATGGGGGTGTGTTATATTGTTCTTTCTACTTATCTGAATGTTTTTAAATTTCCATAACACATTTTTTTAACCCATTTTTTAACAAGACCCTGTGCTCCTTTTTCTGTATACTCAATCTCAATTATTGGCAACTTCATCTGCCCAGTTACTCGAGCAAAAAAACCTTATCCATGACCCATACCTTTTACTACTCTAAATCCAATCAATGACCAAGTTTTGCCAATTAATTACTATAAAGTTCTCAAATCTGCCCTCTCCTGTTCCCGTCATTGCTCACTTAACTCCCAACAGATGACTAACCAATCTTATCTACCTGAATTCACCTTCCATCAAAATGATGAATTCAAAACACAACTTGATTACTCGCTCCCAGGTTTAACACCCTTTAATAGTGTCCAGCTTTCATAGCCATCATCTCAAAATAGAGTACACTTACCATATACGGTGGTGTTTATACTGCATCTAGAAGATGATACTGTACTCTAACATTGGCAACAACGAGCAGGCCCCAGACTTTTGTGTGCTCCTGGGAAAATCCTTCACCTCCCCTTCCTCTTCATCACTCACTACTCTCTTCACTACTATCTTGACCATCAGCATTAACCTTATTATACTATGTATCCCTATTTATATCAGTCACCAAGTCACCTCTCATCCTCAGAATTTAGTTCCCATAAAGTTCTGGCATTGTCTTTTCTCACCCCTTCTCCTGCTCCGCAAATTTCAGAAACCCTTCAATCACTGCCTCTGGAACTCACAGTCATCAGCAAAATCCATTCTTCTCTATATGGTCTCTTACCTCTTGCTCTAAATGAAATCTGGTTCTCCTATGAAAACAACAGTTTTCTCTGTAACCCTCTCAAAGGGTCACTATTTTTTTCATGCATACACATTGTACCACTGAGCCTGGAAGTATACTTGTTCTCCTTGCTGCTTCTAGACCATTCCCTCTCCTCCTCTTTAAAATCCCTCAGCTCTGAAACTCATGTCTCATGACTTTACCACCCCTACCCCTCCTTGTCGCAGTCATTAAACCTCAAAGTCACTCCATTAATTGGCTTTCCAACATTACTCTTATCATAACTGTGTGTGATTTAAATGTACAATCAAAGATCATCTAATACACTGAAATATCACATGCTTCATTTTCTCTAATCCAGGATCTAAAGATCTTTGCCTCTACCCTCTCCTTTAGAATATATACTCCCACGGTCATACCCCAGACATTATTAATAACTGTAACCTCTCCATAATACTTATTTCAAGGATCCTGTTTTCTAACCTTCTATTTTTCCAGCTCTCTCCTCTTGGAAACATAACTCCAACAATTTGTCAACCACCCCAAGATCTACAACCTAGTGATCCCATCATCTTTTCACTTTCTCTCACACTGAGTATGTCCTAACTTCCCTTCTTACCCAGCTTAAATTCCACTGCCCATCATTAAAGTCACTCTCTTGCGTACATCCTCAGTTCCTTACCCTCTCTTGCTTTATACAACTCACCCAGTTCTCCAAACCCCAACCTAATTAAATCTAACTTTCCTCCTATACTATCCCTGCATTGGTGCAGCTGAACATGGCTGAAGAAAACCACACAGACACGCTGACTGCTCTCTTTTGAAATTCATGACGATCAACCTCAAGTACAACTTCTTTTATATTTCAGATTATTTCCCTAATACAAAATAACAACGCATTTAAAAAAACTCTTGATGCATAAATCCAAATTGCTTTTAAAGTGAAAACTTACCTATTTCTAGAAATACTCTGACAATATTTATCATGACCCTTAAAAATGAGATTTTTTTTGGGGGGGGGCACAGAAATTCCACTTCTAGAAATTTTCAGTAAATATTTAAAGAAGTATGCAAACATTAAGTTACAAGGATATTTATCACAGACTTAACAGAAAAACAAAGAAAGTTGGAGTTGTTATATAAAAATGAAAGATTGGAAACAATCTAAATGTGGAACTACCTGGCACAGGTTACATACATTATGCTTAGTCCATACCATGGAATACTATTAAGCCAATGGAAAAATATTCATAATACACTGGTTAAGAGAAAAAAAGTAGATTACAAAAGAGTATATATAATACATAATCTTTGAAAATGTATACACATGTATACTTTTTTTTATTTATGAGCACATAAGCAGAAAAAAGTCTGGATGGTATTAAAATAGTATTTACTTTGGGATAGTAAATTATTGCTATTTTATTTTCCATCTTCTTGTGTACCTGTGTTCTACGAAAATACATATTGCTTAGTTAATAAACGTACAATCTGCATGCCAATATGCAATACTTGAAATACAACAGTATAAAATTTTAGATTATAGCATATTAAATTAGGTGTACTTACTATTATTTCAGATGCAAAACAAATATATATATATACTTACAATTTCAGTAATTCATCCTTTAGCTTTTCATTTTCATTTTCCAGTGAGGTTTCTTTGTTATCAATGACTTCTTCCACAAAAGGCTTCGTAAACTCTATTAAGGCCTTGCAACATTGACAAAGGCCATAGTCATCTGTTTCTATTTGTTCTTTTGAGTATGGAACTGGAAGAAGAGATACCCTACTCCAAAGGGTAGACAATGCTAATCCAACTGAATATGCCTTGTTATGAAGTTTCTGAATCACTAAAACAAAACAGAGACCAAGTTGTTATTTAAGGTAGCCTCATCAAGCATGTTAAACAGGGGCTAACAAATTAAATAAATGTAGAATTATAAGACACCTCCCTCCCCTGACACACACACACACATTTTAACAACTCTGAAATCAGGATGACATAGCATAACTTAATTGGCAATGTTTTTTCCTTCTTAGTGAGGCAAAAAAATAACATAGCATCTTGAAATTGTGGCATTTTTCAGTAGACGTCATGAAATCTTGTTTAGATATGTTTATAACAGGCTACATACTTAAGACAGAAACATTCTTTCCATATTTTTTAGTTGTTATAAGCACAAAATACAAGAATGTCTTGTAAACTATAAAGCACTGTACAAATGAGAGGTAGTATTATCAGATTTTTTTCTAGTACACTTTGAATATTTCAAGTGGCACAAAGCTGGTAAACATTCATATTTAAAACAAATTTACTCTAACTTCTGACTCTTTCTATAAGACTCTCAGATACATGCATTTCCTAAGATGAAAAATATCCTCTTCCCATGGATAAATACCATTTGTCTTGGTTGCCATTATTCACTGATACTGTTACTGCACTAAGCAGGGTGTCTTATCATTCCTATATTCCTAGTTTCATTCTTCAGCAGTACCTTTGCTATTCTCCCAAATGCAGAGGCTGAGCAATGCCCTGCCTCATACTCTTGTTAATCAAGATACAGGAATACCACAATGTTATTAAACTGAGTACTCAGACACCACAGAGGTAATCCTTTAAATATGTTCAGGCAGAAAATTCAAGATTTAAGCTGCAGGTAGGAAGATTAGGCAAAAAGCTATAGGTTACAAGATAGCACACGAAAAATAGTATGACACTCGGCAAAATATTTACCAGATACCCACTCTATGCCATGTACTGTCATCTTTCTATGAGCAGTGGGATTCAAATTGGCATTGCTATTACTAGTTTAAGCAGACTACTTGATCATTAGTCATAAACTTTACTTTGGTGTAGTGTTGACATTTTGGGATAAACATCAAGGCACTTACAGATAAAATAAGAAATACCTTGATATCAAAATGTTCATTACCTGTTCGCAATGGCTGAAGTAAAAGAAGAATAATTTGGGATATCTGTTTTCCAGAGGGCTCTTCAATCAGTTCAAGCAAACCCAGCAATAATTCCTTTGGATTACATAACTATAAAAATATTCACAATTGAACCTGTTTAATACAAGTTGTATTTAAAGCCACATGATTACTATTTTTAAAATGGCATATACTGAGAAAATATAATTATTCTTGCTTAACAGTAAAACACCTCATCAACTGTTTAGAAAAATTATGCACTAACAAAACATAGAATCTGTGATGGTCAAATCACTATAAAACTAAAAAGAAGCAAGAAGTCAAAGGGTCTTTTAATGGACAACTACATTTTAGAGACTTAAGTTCCTGGCTAAAGGAAAAATTAGAGAATAAGGGAAAGGAAGAACCTGATCGCCAGAGCTCAGGTTCTTTTGAGCTTCATCTGTCTACTCTGAAGGCCATCTTAATAGATTTCCAGGGCTTCCAGCAGGTGGGAGCTTTCTATCTCACGCTGCTAGGGTATTTAGATTAGTCCGCCGTCCCTTCCTGAACAGATAAAACTTTGCACTCCTTTCTGATTGGCCCTGTCTTATTACCTCACTTGCCTGGGTTTTTTAAAAGCCATCATAAAAAACAACTCATATCTAGATGGAGTTCTTTCTTTCCAAGAAATTTGTGTATACTTGTATTTGTATATACTTACATATACTTGCGTATACTTGTATTTCTACTCATCTCCAAATAGTTTCTTATAATGTCCTTTTTCTCAGAATTTATCTTTCTTAGTCATCACATATTAACTTTTAACTCCTAACCTCATTCTAAGGTTGTCAGTCACAACTGATCTTTATCCTACTTCCTATTCCTACTTCTGTTGTGATCACTTGCATTCCAGGTTTTTTTATATTTTTAGGAAACATACCATAGAGGAAAGAACACTGAGATTTGATTCTAGTTCCAAAGTAGCCAAAAGATCGGTGTAGCCTTGAACTACCTCTCTAAACTTTAAATTCCACATCTATACAATAAGGCTACTTGTTTAAACAGAGCTTCCCAGAATCTCCCTGGAGATTCTGAATCAGTGGGTCTGACATGAGGTTAGATAATTCTTATATACACCAGAAAATTTGAGAAATGCTGAAATGGGATTCATTGCCCATCCAATCAACAATACTGGGCCTTTTCTCCAATGATTTCTGTATGTATGTATTTTCATGAACTAAAAACTTTCCTACCAAGCAATAAGCATTAAACATTAAAAGGAATTATAAAATACTGCTGCATTTTATGACAAAGAGAACCTAGTTTTGTTAACTTACCTTTACCAATAAATCAAGCATCAAAAAATAATCTTTTCTTTTATCATCTTCTTTATTTGATAAAAGCCATCGAACAACAGGACCAACAAGATTCCAGCCCATATTCTTGATGATGACCTGTGAAAACATTTTCAGAGTAAAGCAAACACTGCCATCTACGGGACTCTCACAGTGTACTTTCCTAACTCACAGGAGCTTAGAATTTTCTCTGAAATAGGAAAGATGAGGCAACTGAGGCCTATGATCTTTTACCACAGACTTTCTAGAGATGGCTGCTAATGATTATCAACATTTTAAAATAGTTTTTAATACTTTCACTGAGGAAAGGCAAAAGAGTCTTTACTTTTAATCAGGTTAAGTTGGTCTTTCCCAGGATTTCAATAGTTCCTCTATTTCCAATGAGAGTTAATTTGCTTAATGTGAGCAAGCACCTAACTTACACAGAGAATTTTGCTCCCCTTATTCCTAAAGAAATCAAGCCAATGCTCACTAACCTTTTAGAGTTCTTTGGAGAATCTCTAAATATATTATAATCATTGCAATTTATATAAAAGGAGAGGACGCAACTTCATTAATTTTGTCTCCTGCATACATTGCTTCTATTTTCAAAGATATTTCAGAATGCTTACCAGACAAGTAAAAGTTTATCTTTACAATTAGTAATCCACATTCATTATCAAAGCTACTGATTTTTTTTTTTTTTTTTTTTTTTTTTTTTTTTTTTTTTTTTTTTTCC
>NW_007730202.1:33161-72117 GCF_000696425.1 Galeopterus variegatus
GGCGCACTATCCAGTGCGCCACCGGGCCGGCCCAAAGCTACTGATTTTCAAAATTATCAACAATATACTCTACTTCTCTGGCCTGCTTTGTAAGTCAACTCATCAGTATTTACCAAGCATATACTATATAATACTCTAGGCACTAGAAATAAAGCAAGAAAAACATCAGATAAGATCAGATCTTTATCCTCATGGAGTATACAGTCAGCTCATTCTTAAAAAAACAATCTATGAAGAGGACAAAACTGCAAATATAGTACCTCCTCCTGACCCCAGCCTTGTAAGATAATAAAGGTAGAGTAAGAGGTATAGCAAGAGAATCATCATCTCCATCTGGAGAACGCAGGAGAGGCTTCCCAGAAGAGGCAATGACTAAGCTAAGGCTTGCTGGAGAAACAGAGAAATGGGTCAGGCACAGATAGGTGGAAAACATATTCAGGGCTCTGAAACAGCAATGTGTAAAGGTATATGAGGCTTAACATGTCCTGAAGAACTATCAACAGAGTATGTTGGGGTATGTGAACAGATCACAAAAGAGGAAATACTACCTGTTCACATCTTTGCTCATTTATTGTCTTATCAATGTGCGTGTACTCCTTATATGTTAATGTTAACTTAGTTGTATTTATGACAAATAATTATTTGCTTTTTGGTTGTCTTTATTTTTTATATAGCCAAATATAGTAATTTTTTCCTTTGATCCCTCTTCAACTGCTTTTAGGCCTAAAATAAATTTCTAAACACTTATAAACCTTCATTTGATTTTTTAAAAAATTACATTTTAGTATGTCATTCACAAGCTTTTGCATTATGGTTACCATGAAGCTTACAAAAAACATGTTATAGTTATAACAGCTTATGTTAGACTAATAACAACTTTGATATCTAAGAAAAAAGAAAGAACCAAAGCTGACTCTATACTTTGGCATCATTCCTCCATGACTTTTTGACATTTTGTTGTTTCAAGTTACATCTTTTAATTTAATAGTAAATCTTGATCAATCTTGATAGTGTCACCTGGCAAGAAAATTAAGTTATAGTTTTAAACACTTGTCTTATGAATATATGCACTTTGCAGTTAGCAGACCACACATTACAAAATTGATGCTCAACCTATTAAGACTAAGCCTCACTATGCTTAAATCTATCCCATTAGCTAATTAGGAGCATGCTAAAAATAAAACATTCAAGGACCCAATGCTTGAAGAACAACATGATTATACTTCCCTTCTCCCTTTGCCTCACTGATGCAGTGCTGACCTCATCTCCTTGGCAGGCCTCTTCCTCTCTACCTGTTCCTTAAATTCCTCATGACAGATCCTGGGCCTCTTCTCTTCTGCCCCTTTTCTGTGAACTCAGGCTAATTCTTTTTTTTTCCCCTCAGTGCTTCAATTACCTAATCTTTAATAGTCATGCACAAATCTTTTTAACTTCTTATTTCTCTACTGAGCTCAAAACCTTACTTTCCAATTGCCTGCTGCATCTTAAACTCAAAATTTCTAAGTCAACTCATTTGTTTTCCTTCAGGAAACTTTCTCCTCTACTTTGGTTGACTTTTTCTGTTGAGGAAATCATATAATATCCTTTAAGAAGCCAGAAATCCAGCCATCTTTGACGCCTCACTCTCTCTCACCCCCAGGATCAATAAATCCCTTCTATTCTACTCTAAAACTTGCCTGCAAATGCTACACAGTGGTAACCAGAAATAGAGCAGTATGGTTAAGAGCTCTGAAACCAGGCTACACAGGTCTGAATGCTAGATTCAAATAAAAGCTGAGTGGGCTAGTTATTTAACCTTTCAATGATTGTTTCCTTACCTAGAAAATGAACTTAATAGTAGTACCTATTTTATGGGATAATGAAGAGGCTAAATAGGTGAATAGATGTAAAGCATTTAAAAGAGCATTTGGTACATAGTAAATACAGTCATGCCCCACATAAGGACATATCAGTTAACTGACTACCTATATGACAGTGGTCCCATAAAATTATAATGGATCTGAAAAATTCCTATTCCCTACTGATGTCATAGATGTCCTAATATCACAGTGTGTCATAGAAAACAGTATTATGTTTTCTATGTTTAGATACACAAATATTTACCATTGTGTTACAATTGCCTATAGCTCATAGAAAACAGTATTATGTTTTCTATGTTTAGATACACAAATATTTACCATTGTGTTACAATTGCCTATAGCATTCAGTACAGTAACATGCTGTACAGGTTTGTAGCCTAGAAGCAAAAGGCTATACCATATAGCCTAGGTGTACAGTAGGCTATACCATCTAAATTTGTGTAGCTATATTCTATGATGTTTGCACATGACAAAATCACCTAATGAAAATGTATCCCCATTGGATGCATGACTGTACTCAATAAAAACTAGTTTTCATTAATTTTATTATTATTAACTAAAAACTAGGTACTCTCAAAGGTTATCCTTTGAGAAAGCAACTGGTAAAAATCAATAAGAGTTAAAAAAAGATGAGATCTATTTGAGGCTACAAAGATATCATAAACACATATCAAAAACAAAATTAAATAAAATGTCCTAATTTTTCGGATAAAAAATAAAAAAGGGATAATTCTACAATAATGAGATTAAAGAGTTTTAGAAAACCCCCAAATCCAATCACGGTACCCTGGACAGAATCACAGGCCAGCATGACTAGATTGTGATACCAACAAAGAAAAATTCTGTATTAATAAATGGCATTATAAATGAAGTGTATTCCTAGGAAGATGATGGTTTTCCTTATACTCATAATAAGGGAAATCCAAAGACAAAATTGGGTAATGTGTTACTAACAAGGTGTCCCACGAAAAAATTGTTCCTGATCCACAAATAAGATCCTTTCTCATTATGAAGAGTGATTTCTGAGACTGTGGTAGCTGAATGATACTGGCCTATAAAGTCATCCAACTCTTCCCCGTTCTGATTCTATGCACACAATATATTGTTTTACTTAAAATTTAGTTTTACATACACATCTGGCTGGAGGAGAATGGGCTGATGACCAAAAATGAGTATCTAGCCTGATATTTATATTTCTCAATGTAAATTAATAATTCAAATGCTACTTTTTGATCCCCTAAACCAGAAGTAATCCAGTTCCTTTTAAAGCCCTTTATTGATACTTCAACTACAGCACTTATTTCATTTATTCTGACTCGTTATTGCTAGTGGTTTACATGTTTATCCCTTCCAGCAGACTGTGAGCATCTTAATATGTATGAATACTCCTAATTCCTTTTTTGTTTTCTACAAATTTTCTACTGTGGAAATTTAAGTTGATTCTTAAATGTCTGATGGATAAATGAATGGATGAATAGCATCATGTGATTATTCTCTTCCCAAGACTGAAAAGTAACACAAAGATTGTACTTACCTTATTCTTTTCATTTTGAATAACTTCTAATAACTGATCTATGTGCCCTTCTTCTATGCATCTTTGGCCTGCTAACTGAAATAGGCCAAAATCTTCTTCTTTAAAGTCCTGTTCTTCTAGGATTTGCTGGCAAAAACAAAACAAACAAAAACCAAACACATATGCAAATAAAAATTCAATATAATAATATCTTCATTTATTCCTCTGAAAAAAAAGAAATCTGTTTAAATTTTAGATAAATTGCTCATAAATACATACATTAAAAATAGGATTACCCTAATAAACACCTTAATGAATGATCTTGAAATCCACTGTACCAAAGAAATCTACAAAAAGGATCGATATTAAAATGTAAAAGATTATTTAGACAAGTACGTCACTTGAAGAAATAATTTAATCTGTTTACCGTCCTTACGCTGTTGACTGGTCTAACAAAGCAGGGATTAAAGAAGATAAGCAATTTGAGAGGCAACAAATGTAATTAAATATAATCTATGCCCTTCCCATATTTTGAATGGTATTTAATCTTACAAAAGAAAAAAAAATTACTTACACATCTCTGTATTATGGATTTAAGTTCCTCCACAGCCATTTCTAGTTATTTTTCCTCGTTTTGATGCTGAAATATACTAATAGAAAACACACTGATATTACATTTAAGTATTCATAAGTTATATTTCATTCTGATGAATTATTAGTAAACACAATAAAGAAAATGTAAACTTTTAAAGTCGAAATGTTATTACTGAATTTAGTATGTTACCCTAAGAAAATTAAGTGTTTTTTTAAAGCCCTTATGGCATCTTTTTTACTCTAAGCATCTTTTAAATTTCCTAGGAGTTTTGAAAAATACCTTAAAGGAAACAAAACAAAACAAAACCCTCCAGAGCACTTCCAAGAGGCTAGGCAAATACGAACCAAAGGGTAAAAAGGCAAAATATTTCTTTTCTGAAAAAAATTTTCCAAAAGGTGGGCCTGAAATCAGAACTCTAATTATTACAGGGCTTTTTAAAATTTTTTAACGTCCCACTTGACAAAAATTGGGGTGCAACACAACTAACACACCCAGGGGGGGTGAAGGTTCAGGTGCCCTCCATCCCATTTCCCTCCAGGAGTTGCAGTCCCCAAAGCAATCAGTCTAGTCGGTGAAATCCCCATGTCAGACTGAGACAAGGCAATCGGCGGCCGTCGGGGGAACACCGTCCCGCTCCCGCGGACCGTGGTCTTTCCCGGCGGGAAGGCTCGGCCCCACGCCCGCAGCAGTAAGCGCGGATCAGCCCGGTCCTCACGGCAGCGTGCGGGCGGG
Organism: Galeopterus variegatus; assembly: GCF_000696425.1. NCBI lineage: Eukaryota > Metazoa > Chordata > Mammalia > Dermoptera > Cynocephalidae > Galeopterus > Galeopterus variegatus. The sequence continues at coordinate 37,861 of NW_007730202.1, forward strand.
CGGCATCCAGAGGAAGCCATTTCCCCCGATTCCTGCTCGTCCAGGCTTCGGGCCCCACCACCGCTGGACCTGTTCGGCCCGAGGCGCCCGTTCCTCCGCGGCTCACCGCCCACCGATAGCCTCGGCCGCCCCGGACCGAGCGGCGGGTCCACTTACCGGCCAGACCTCCGGCCCCTCGCTGTCCCTCCACCGCCTCCTCCGGCCGCGTAGGCCGCTCTCCCGGCCCCGCCCCGGCCCGCCCCGGCCGGGTCCGCCCAGCACTGCGCGAAGAGAGGCGGAGCCTCCCGGGGAGACGCCGGAGCCGGCCCCTCACCTACTGACGACGAGTCCAGATGGCTGACTCTACTGGGCCGCGGGCTTCTGGCCACAAGGCCCGGGCTCCCCGCGCCTCCCGAAAAGCCGCAGGTAGGAACAAGGGCCTCTTCCCATGTTTGGACCCTGAGAACTGGATCCGGACCGAGTTCGAGACCGAGGCGCTGGGGGCGCCCCCGAAGGCTGCCCCGGGGGAGGAGGTCTCCGGGATAGGGAAGGCCAAGAGCTTCCCACCGCCGTCCTCGCGCCTTCTGGGAAAGACAGCTCTGCACGAGTTTCCCCCAGCGTGAGCTATGGCCCCAGCTTCTGTGGGAAAGAGCAGTGGAGGTGCTAGGGCCCCGGGGTGGGGGTCCTCAGGATGGGCAGGTGACCTGGGGCAGCGCTGGCATGCCGCGCGCGGCTGGTCTTGAACCTAGGACCCGTCCTCCTTCCACATTGCTTTGGTATCCGGTTCTCTAAGGTGTAGGACTCCCCTCTTGCCCCGGGAGCGAACATTTGGGGAGACGGAGAGAGGTTTCCCCTAAAAGTACCCAGGTCTCAGATATTCAGGAGTTCTTAATTAAGCAAGCAACTATGATACCCGAGAAAATTCAATCCCAAAAGAGATACATTTTAACCAAGAAAAATTAGGGAATAATCAATTTACAAATACAAATTGGATTCCCTTCCTATTTGATTTTGATTTACACACAGGATTGGAATTAAGATTTGCAGAAAAAAAAGAAAAGATGGCCTACAGTATGTTTGGGCAGGATTCTACCCTGTTTTTCTGTAGACTTGACCTACTGGTTTTATTTTTAATTGTAGGTACTAAACAGACAAGTGCCTTGAAACAAGAAGATGCTTCCAAAAGGTATGAGAATTCCTTGGTCAACTGCATTCACTTACTTATTTATCTCGTAATAGTTGAGCCAATTTTTTTTTTTCTTTTTTGACTTTTTTCGTGACCGGTAACAGGATCGCAACCCTCGGTGTCGCGCCCGCACAGCGCTCAACCAGTGAGCAGACTGGTCTCTATATGGGATCCGAGCCCCGTGGCGCTCTCAAGCGCCGCACTCTACCGAGTGCACCACCAGGCTGGCCCAAGCCAATTTTAAAAACAATAATGGGTACTTTTTTTTTTTAGAGAAAATGATTATGAGAGGGAAGGGATAAATCTAGGAAGCAGTATAAATTCTCACATAGACTGTTACATTCCTATACTCCAGGCTTTAGGAAAACCCACCTAAAGGCTCTTAGACTGCTGGTGAAAGTATGAGTATCTGTAGAAAGGTGTCTGTGGGAACAGACATTCCTGAGTTAACCAGGTGCTCCTTTTCCACCTCTTCAGGGACGCTCTCTTTTTGTTGCTTTATACACCAGAGACTCACTGTCCAAGTTTTTCTCTTTATCACTCCAAGAAACCTTTTCTTTTTTTTTTTTCTTTGTTACATCAAGTCCAGATTTTCATCAAATGTCTCTTGGCTTCTAAAAACGCAAGATATCATCTCATGTCACAAAAGGTTTCTAGGAGTAGTTGTGGAGGGGAGTGACCCTCTGTAAATTTATTCCAACTAAAAAATACTTCTACATTCAACCCAGGTGTAGTGGATTGAATCGTGTCCCCACCAAAACTCCATGAAGCTTGAATTGTGTCCCCAAGTTTTATGTATTGGAAACTTAGCCTCCACTGTGACTGTTAAGAGGGTGGGAAATCCTATCGTGGTAATTGAAAGGTGAGGCCTTGAAGAGGTCATTGGATTGTAGCGCCATGCCATAGTGAATGGATTAAAAATGGTGGTCAGGGGCATGTTTCTGAGAGCTTTAAAAGAAAAGGAGAGTCTGTCTCTCTCTCTTGCTCCCTCTGCTTCCACCGTCTTGCAATGTGAGACCCCTGAGTCACTGTTGCTACCACCAGATGGACTTTGGACTTCCCAGCCTCAAAAACTGTAAGCAATAAATGATTTTCTTTATAAATCACCCAGTTTCAGGTGTTCTGTTATAGCAACACAAAACGGACTAATATACCAGGTGAATACTATCAAGACAGACATTGAAGAGATTTGCAAAAATATAAAACAATTCCATTCTTCTCATTAATTTTTTCATTTAAAAATATTATTAACATGTAATGGGTTAATTATTATTGATAAGTAAATGCTTTTAAAATTTCTCAGTTTCAATCCTGTTAACCCAAATAACAAACAGAGAGGCTCTCTAAAAAGAAAAATGAGTTTAATTGGAGTATTTAAATGAGTATCATTGCAGTGGGAATACTCATGCTATAGTAAACTGCGTGCTTATTCAGGGATGTAAAGAAAGAGAGTTTTGAAGGTAGAGTGATGGAGGATTACGTAATTGTTTTGGCATAATTATCCTTGGCTACAAGGATCAATAACAAGGATGATGCCAGTTTGAGGGTGGACACACAGTTTCTGGACACATGTCCTCACAGAAGTACTTTTGGTTAACGTTGCAATGGCCTCTGTGCAAGGTTGTGCTTTTGCAGAGTCCTTTGTGGTAATTTTTGTTATCAGTCATTAGTGCCTGAGACCCTCCTTTTATGGCCTTCCCCAGCTCTATTTGTCAGGGTTTTTTTTTAACACAAGCAACTCTATTTTGACCCTGACAACTTTCATAATCTTAATTGTATAAATATTCACAGTTATAATCCACGTAAGCAAATGCCCTATTTTTTTTTTTTTTTAAAGATGACCAGTAAGGGGATCTTAACTCTTGACTTGGTGTTGTCAGCACCACGCTCCCCCAGTGAGCAAACCGGCCATCCCTATATGGGATCTGAACCTGTGGCCTTGGTGTTATCAGCACCACACTCTCCCGAGTGAGCCACGGGCCGGTCCCAAATGCTCTAATTTTAAGAGTATAAAGGAGTACTGAGACCAGAAAGTTTGAGAACTGCTCCTTCATACCACACAACCTATCATCATTTGGGACAGACGGCAGTAATGAGACAAGGCTGTCCATAGGAAGCTACTGTAGATATCTGTCATTAAGAGGAGTGTGGCTGCAGTTTGAGACAGTTGATGGCTTGAGTCAGTAATTCCTTAGTGCAGGTTGTGTACTGATCTTACTACATGACACAGCTTTTATTGGTAGGCAACAAAATGGGAAAAATAAAATGAGATTTTTATGAAGCTAAATGTATTCAGTATAAAGAACTGCAATTTAACCTGTGTTCATGTCTTTTATACTTCCTTGATATAAAAATGGCCTTTATGAAATGATGAGGGAATAGGTGTTAGTAGCAAAATGCTTTGTTTTAAAATCCCTACTTGGCAAAATTGTGTCAGTCCTTCAAATTGTTTTTGTAGAACATATTTCTCCAAGCAAGGAGTTAGAGTCTAAAGTTTTGGAAGTCAGTGAAGGTAGGAAGGAAAGGTGAGCGCATTCTTGGTCCAGATGTAAGAGCCAAGTCAAGGTTCAGGAGGCCAAAAAGGTAGTTCTGGTAGGCAAGTGGAAACCAGTGCAGGAAAGGAGCAAGTAAGTTACCAAGATGGCTGATATCTTTGGTCCTATGGCATTGATTTTTCAACCCTGTTGAACAGTAAGATTATCTGTGTGCTTTTAAGAAAATAGCAGTAACCATGCCCCATCCTCAGAGATTCTGATTTAATTAGTCTGCAATGGTTCCTGGACATGGTATCATTTTTTTAAATCTCAGGTGATCCTAATGTGCACCTGGGACTGAGAATCACTGTCATAGAGGCCATTGTTTGATCAGCCAGCCTCTGCTTTTAAGTTCCATGACGTGTGGAGGACAGCAAATCTCAGGTGATCCTAATGTGCACCTGGGACTGAGAATCACTGTCCTAGAGGCCATTGTTTGATCAGCCAGCCTCTGCTTTTAAGTTCCATGACGTGTGGAGGACAGCAAAGGCACACCAAGTCCCTCTGGTGACAAGGATAAGCCCTCCTAGGAAGAGTTTTATTTTCCTAAACCACACATTCTTATCAATATATTTGTTTAACAAGACTTCACAATAAGAGTCAATAAATGCTTCTTTGCAAATATGACTATCCTGTCAAACTAAGCTATCAGTTAACTTTTGAGACTTGACACAAATTTTAACTTACAAGAACAGTTGAAGTTGTCTTTTTCCCTCTCTAATCTTTTCTGATTATTGGCTCCTGATCTGAGGAAAAAGCCTTCCTTTTTAGGTACCTACAGGAGTGATAGAGTATAAACTCTCACTGGCAAAAAAAGTTTCACCTCATTTTCTTCCTATAGAAGTATCTTAAATGCTTCCTTGTGCTCTGAGCCCTGGAAATAAACCTGTTACGGCAGACTTCTGTGTATGCAGGGGAACAAGTGGCTTGTTTTCTTTTTGAAAAGTATTGGATCAAAAGTAACAGCATTAAAAAAATACAGATTTTGGACTTTTTGGGGGGGTTTTTTTGGTTTGTTTTTTTGGCTGGCTGGTACAGGGATCAAACCCTGGACCTCCATGTTATCAGCACCACACTCAAAAAATAAAAATTTAATTTAAGTGGCAAAATAGTGAGTTAGGTTAGTGTTGTATTTTATAACATGGGCTATTGGGCATGATGAAGTTTGTAAGCAAATTAACTTTCTCATTGAAATTTTAGGAAAGCAGAACTAGAAGCAGCTGTGAAAAAGAAGATTGAATTTGAAAGAAAAGCTCTGCATATTGTTGAGCAGCTTTTAGAAGAGAATATTACAGAAGAATTCCTAATGGAGTGTGTATGTGTTAAGTTGACAAATTATTAGTTTTATGTATAATGTCTTTTGATCTGTGTAACATGTAATTTCTTTGCATTACTTAAATCTTGGAACCTGTTCTCAGTCATTAGATGCCGGTAACGTTATATAATTTTTGCATTTTAAAATAATCAACTATCATACATTCTTTGTTGTATAATGACTTTAAAATGTACTAATGAAAACAACAAGTACACAGCAAGGTGACTATAGTTAATAATAATGTATCGTGTATTTTAGAATTAGTAAAAGGGTGGATTTTAAATGTTGTCACCACAAAGAAATGGTAAGTATCCGAGGTGATGGATATGTTAAGTGGCCTGATTTGCTCGTTCCACAATGTATACATGTATCAAAACATCACATTGTACCCCATAAATATATACAATTATTATTTGTCAATTAAAAAGAAAAAAAAGAAAAAGAACAAGCTTATTTTACCCCTTAGTTTTACTTTTAGACAGTCTGCTAATATCACTTGATTTTCCTCACTTTGCATTAGTGATCACAATGTCAGTTTCCTATATTCTGTGTGTTGTGCTATTTTAAGGTGCAGAATATTATTATTTTTATTAATGTAATTCGATTAATTTTGATATTTTAAAAACCTGAAATATAGATCATTTATGACAGCATAAAAGAATTATAATTCTGCATTAAGAAATTCTTTTGTTTTTTTTAAACAGCTTTATTGCATTAAAATTTGAATGGAAATTTCTCTATGTGCTCATAATCCTTAAGAGAAAGAATTAAAACTCAGAGCTTCTGTTGCAAAAATAATTTTTAGTGTGGTTCAGAGATTTTTCTAATGAAGAAGAATATGATCATGACAGTATTTAAATTGATATAGAAAACTACATCAGAAGGTACAAGCATTATGACACTCAAGAAGACAAAGACAAATCAGAAATGCTTCATTTGAAACAAAAAACTTAATCACTCTCAATAAAAAGTATTTCAGTCTCTCTGAAAACAGAAAAACATGTTCAAAAAGATCTCAAAGTTATGAAACAAGAGTTGATATTATTTGAACATAAAGATGTCAAAGGAAAATATTTGCTGTTAACTTTTAACCATCACCTCACCACTCTGTACAGTTTTTTCAAAAGTAGGAAGATCTTGCACAAAAATTTGTTCAGTAGTCACAGTGATACCTTTGCTATACTTTGTTTTTTAGGAGTACTATTTTTTAAATATGTAAAGGTTTATTTTATTACATTATAGGTTTAGTTTATTTTTAAAATAAAAGATACTATCATCATTTAGCTTTGGTTTAGCTATAGCACTGCTTTTTCCTCCTGTCTCAGAATTATTTCATAATCTATATAATCTACAAAGATGCACAGTCTACTGTAGCAGAAGTTTTTATTTTTGTTTATAATAATCAGTAACATTTTTTGAGCACTTACTCTCTGTCAGGCTCTTCTCTAAGTGCTTTTCCTTTATTTTCTCCTCTAATTCTAACCTTAAACTTATCATATAGCTACTATTGTTATTCCGGTGTTTTCAGATGAGATCAATAAGGCTTAGAGAGGTGATAATGAGTGAACTTTTCCATTAATCTGGGAGGAAATGTCCCTCTCATTTCTTTACAGGGGAAGTTCATCACACCTGCTCACTACAGTGATATTGTGGAAGAACGTTCTATTGTCAAATTCTGTGGTTATCCTTTATGTCAGAAGAGGCTGGGAATTGTAAGTAACTAATTTTTTTTAAATATAGGCTTTTATTTTTTTTATTTAGTAAAATATTTTGTAGAAAGAACAAGAACTGAAACCTGAGGTCATGAACTAATGACATGGGTTGGCCAAAGATATGATATGTAGATGACTTAATCTTATAAAGTTCATGTTTATTACTTGGATTCTTTTGCAAGCTATACTTTCTTTTCTTTAGGTACCAAAACAGAAATATAAAATTTCTACCAAAAACAATAAAGTCTATGATATTACTGAAAGAAAGGTAAGTTTAAAGGCTATTTTCAATGTGGCAGTTAATTTTTAATGATACTAAATAGAATTCTAAAAATGACTGTGTAAAATCTTCCCTGTTAGAAAATAACCATGTTAAAAGTTTGGTTTGAGGGCCGGCCCGGTGGCGCACTGCTACAGTGCGCCGCTTGGGAGCGTGGAGGCACTCCCGCCGCTTCCCTGTTAGAAAATAACCATGTTAAAACTTTGGTTTGAGGGCCGGCCCGGTGGCGCACTGCTACAGTGCGCCGCTTGGGAGCGTGGAGGCGCTCCCGATATGGAGTCTGGTACATTGTATGTATGGGGAATGTGTGCAGCAATGTAAACATTCATGTGAGCTATATTTCCCTTTTAATTTCTTCCCAGCTGGTATCAACAGAAATGGATGGAATGAGCAGAGATACCCAAAGAAAAACAAGAGGTGATTCTTGCTCCCCCCCCAAAAATACAAACAGACCATCCACCTAACAACTAACTAAACACCTTTTATTTTTTAAAGGAAAAGCAGATTTTTAAAAAGGCTCATAATTCATTTTTTTGAACTATGCTTAGCTAATACTTCATATATTAAGATGCTTAGTGAATATCCAAGTTTTGTTCTTACAAAACTGATCTTAAGGGGCCGGCCCGGTGGCGCACTGCTACAGTGCGCCGCTTGGGAGCGTGGAGGCACTCCCGCCGAGGGTTCGGATCCCACATACAGACCGGCCGCTCACTGGCTGAGCGAGGTGCGGGAGCAACACCGAGGGTTGCGATCCCGTTGCCGGTCCCGGTCCAGTACGGGCACGACACTGAGGGTTGCAATCCGTTGCTGGTCACGAAAAAAGACAAAAAGGAAAAAAAAAAAAAAGTTTGGTTTGATTTGTAAATATTTCAATCAAGTATTAAAAAGTTCTTCACTTGAGCTATAATTAAAATTTGCACATTTAAAAATTGAAAGTGCATATTGGCAAAAATCTAGGCAAGTAAATCATGGAACAGAATGGAGAGCCAGTAATAGACACTGCATAGGTGGACACTTGATATATGGCAAAGAGAGTATTGTAGATCAGTGGAGGAATGGATGGATTTTTTTATAAATAGTACTGGCACAATTAGTTATCCAGGTGGAAAAAATGAAAACTGACCCCTATCTAGGTCTACATACAAAGATCAATTTTAGGTAAAGTTCTAAATGTTAATGGCAAACCATTGTACTGGGGGTGCATCTGGTTAGGGCCTTGTTCTTGGTGGGGACTGTCTACATAGTCCCATGGAGACACAGGCAATCATATTTTGAGGGCTGGGCAAGAGCACTTTTTCGTGCTCACTTACTCTCCTTATAAAGCCCCCAGTCTACTATCTTATAGCCCAATAAACCATTAACCCATTACTCCATGAGTGGATTAACCAATTCATGAGAGCATAGTCTTCAGGATCCAATCACCTCTAAAGGCCCATCTTTCAAATACCATATTGGGAATTAAGCTCCAGCATGAGCTTGCGGGGACATTTGACCCATAGCAAATATAAACCTGAAGTAGAATTTCTTAAATAAGACAAAAAATTTTAGACCATAGAAGAAAAGCTGATAAATTTTTCTACATTAAAATTTAAAACTTTTTTTCTCAGAAGTTTCCAAAAAAGAGTGAATAGATAAGTCACAAATCAAAAGAAGTTATATTTCCCACATATAACTGACCACAGATTCATATTGAGAATATACAATTTATAAGAAAAAGAGAGACAAACTAATAGAAAAATATTACACAAGGAACTTGAATGACTAACAAACATGAAAAGATGCTTAATCTTATCAATAATGAAGGAAATGGCAAATAACAACACAATGAGCTATATTTTTACAGCCTCCAAAGTAGCGAAATTACAAAAACCTAACAATATTAGGAACTCTATATTGCTGCTTGTAATAAGAATTGGTACAAACTTCATGAGAAACTGTTTGGCATTTATCTAGTAAAGTCAACTTCGCACTTTATTTATGACTGACGTTTTCAATTTCTTCATATATACCCTAAGGAAATTCTTATCCATGTGCACCAGTATATATGTATAAGAATGTTCATAGCTGGATAAACAAAATGCGGAATATACATGCAATGGAATATTATTCAGCCTTGAAAAGGAAGGGAATTCTGACACATGCTACAATATGGATGAACTTTGATGACATAATGGCTAAATGAAAAAATCCAACAAAAACCAGATATTGTATGATTTCACTTATATGAGGTACTTAGAGTAGTCAGATTCATAGAGACAGAATGTTGAATGGTGATCACCAAGGGAGGTGGAAAGGGGAGTTATTGTTTAATGGGTATAGAATTTTAGTTTTGTAAGATGGAAAGAATTCTAAACATGAATGGTGGTAAAGGTTGCATAACAATGTGAAGGTACTTAATGCCATTGAACTGTGCACTTAAAAATGGTTAAGATGATAAGTTTTATATTCCATGTATTTTACTACAATTTAAAACATTTTCAGTTGTAAAAAAAATGTTCATAGTGACATTGTAGTGATAGCAAAAAAATTAAGAAACAACTCAGTTGTCTGTAAACAGTAAAGTGTAATATACTAACACAAGGGAATGTAATTCACAGTGAAAACGAATAAGCTACAACTACATGAATGAATCTTAAAAACGTGAAGTAATAAGAATATATAAAAATATGATTCCATTTAGATAAAGTTTAAAAATAGGCATAATATTCACAGTGAAAACGAATAAGCTACAACTACATGAATGAATCTTAAAAACATGAAGTAATAAGAATATATAAAAATATGATTCCATTTAGATAAAGTTTAAAAATAGGCATAACTGAACGATATGTTTTATACAGACGTGTACATAGGTGGTAAATCTAAAGAAGAGCAAGGGAATGATGAACACCTAGTTTATGGTGGTGATCACCTCTGGGGAGTGCAGAGGGCAATGCAGCGGGGGAGGGGCACATAGAGGCCTCCAAAGGTACTGGACCTTATTTCTGACCTTGGGTGGTAAATTGGTGGGTTTTCATTTTATTCTTTGACGTACATATTTATCTTTTTTTATACTCTCTTTTGTATATAGGTTATGTTTCACAATAAGAAACGAAATTAGTTTTAAAATGTTCTTTTCAGTCTTTTTGCAGCAACTTTTGTTATCGAGCATCCAAGTTTTTTGAAGCACAAATTCCCAAAACTCCAGTATGGGTTCGAGAAGAAGAAAGGTAATTTAAGTCATTATGTATACACATTTGTTCATATATTCTAATAATTTTTTCTGTTTTTTGAGATAGGCTTAGAGTAGACCTCGCTTTAAGTAGAATGTTATCATTTTACACACTTTGTGGAGAAATAGTTATATTTTAAGCATAGCTTTTAAGGATTTTACACTTAAAAGTGAGAAAATTCAGTCTTACAAATGTTATTTGCCTTCTGTTTTTTTAGCTTTAGTCACAAAACTGGAACTTTAACTCTGGCTTCCTGCCATGCCAGTTATATCTGTGAATCCTGTAAATAGAATAATCCTGGAGTAAGAAGGTTAAATTTTTTCAGAAGATACTGGGTCTTGGGATCCACTGAATTAACTTGATTGTTAGGAAACTATGTGCTAAGTTTAAAAAGTCCAGGTTACTAATTCATTTCTCTTTATTAAAATCAGTACAATATTTTATAAATTTAAAGAAAGCCAATTAAAAAGTCATTTTTTTGTAAAAAAAAAAAAAAAAAGTTTACAGGTATTGCTGGGGTTTTGCCTCTTGGGAAATATTTAAACACTTGCAATATTTTACTAGATGTTGAATTTGAGGAAATTTACTATTAAGGGTAAAATGGCATAAAAAAATTAAATGGTAGCAAAAATTATTATTATGGTAATTAAATGGTATTGTCTAGAAATTCCAAACAAAGGCTTTCTATAATGTCCCAAATCATGTTTGATAGACAGTGTAATTTGTGGTAAGATAGTGAGGGTCTATGCTAAATAAATGTAATGACTTAAAAGTAATGAGATGCAAGTTAACTAAAAATTTCTGCCTGAAAAAAAAAAAACCTTAAAGTCCTATCTGATGCATGAGGTGATATGACACCACCCTAAATTCAACTAGCATCAATTATACGTTTGATGGCAAACACTTTGCCCTGCCACTTCAATCCTGTGTGGTTTACAATATGTAAAATATACCATACTTTAGACTTTATTGAATTTAACAGAAGGAAGACTAAATTGTTTATCATTTTACCACCAGCCTCTCAGCTTTCTTGTTTGGTGGATGAAAGATTGTCCAAGGCAACTGGGAAGCTGATCGCACCTTTTTACTTGTCACTCTCTTTTTCTCCTTTTTAAATATTTCTTTCAGCAGAACTTCCCACCACCTCATCAGCCCTAGTACAGCAACACGTTTCATTTCCCACTAAGACCAGTTTTTCTTAAGTTACCCTTTACTTAGCTTCCAAAGGTATCTTCTGTACTTCTTAAATTTAACCCTCTGTGCCATCCTTGTATCTACTTCAACTGCTTAGAAACTGTTTACCAAACTGCTTTTTCTGCCATTTCTATTTTCTTCAAATATAGTTATTGGTACTTCCTTTAGCTAATTTAAAACAGTTCTTTGGGCTGGCCCGGTGGCACACTGGAGAGTGCGCCGCTTGGGAGTGCGGTGGCGCTCCCGCCGAGGGTTCGGATCCCATGTGGAGACCGGTTCCCGCTCACTGGCTGAGCGGGGGGCAGGCGCAACACCGAGGGTTGTGATCCCGTTGCTGGTCCCCGGTACGGGTGCGACACCAAGGGTTGCGATCCCGTTACCGGTCAGTAAAAGAGACAAAAAGGAAAACAAAACAAAACAAACAAAAATAAATAAATAAACAGTTCTTCCCTCTAAACTTTTGTGAAATTTTACCATCTTATGTTCAGAATGCCCACTTTTTCCCAGAATCTGAAGCCTTGTCCTTTATATTTGTGGTTCTTGAAATTTTACCTTATCTCTATGTCTTTCCCTACCTTACTAAAAAAGCAGCATGGAAATGGCCTTTGCTTCCTTGACCTAAACTAATCAACTTAATTTACAGTCAAAGTGTGCAGTATGTGCTTTGTATCTGGCAGGCTGCACATACACACACAAAAGTATAAACCCCAACCACAGTTTAATAATCATTGGGGTGGCAGAACAAATACACGAGTGAAACAATTTTGTACTGACCTTAATGGAGACCTGTAATGTATATTAGCATGGGCATTGCCTAATAAGAAACTCTAAGCAAAAGTGAGAAAATAAACTTGTGGGAGTGGGTTTAGGTATTGAACATTGACTCACTTGAGAAAAAATAGAAGATAATGATAAGTAAGTCACAAGGAGCCAGGCTGAGGTTTTTTTTTTTTTCCTTTTTGTCTTTTTTCATGTCCGGCAACGGACCGCAACCCTCAGTGTCGCGCCCGTACCGGACCGGGACCGGCAATGGGATCGCAAGCCTTGGTGCTGCACCCGCCCCTCGGTCAGCCAGTGAGCGGGAACCAGTCTGTATGTGGGATCCGAACCCTCGGCGGGAGCGCCACCACACTCCCAAGCAGTGCACTGTAGCAGTGCGCCACCGGGCCGGCCCAGGCTGAGTTTTTAGTGGGGAGCTATCAAATGTTTTTGAGCGGAACTTAAATGCACAAGATGAATTAAAGAAGACAGAATCGTAATTAAAGAGCCCAAAGGGTCCTTAGATTTAATCCAACCCCTTCATTAAACAGACTTTTTTTGCTATCACTACAATGTCACTATGAACATTAAAGATTAAGTGTATTTCTTGGGCTGGTAATAGATTCTGAATGAGGCCAGGATTTTATTCATTGTATTCAAGTTTATTAGAAGAAAAAGTGAGTAATTTATAAATATACATTTGTCCCATTCTATATGGTATAACTATAGCCCTTAATTGTGTATAACACCTGTCAGTTTATACCATATCAGTATTTTATATCTGTATGCATCAGTGTTACCTTAATTTCTAAATTCTTATGGGCAGTGATTATGTCAGTGTTATTTAATGAATCCACTAGAGGTCACTGTTTTTTCAGAGATTGATTTTATTTTTTTAACTGTGCTAAGGATCAGAATTCTAGAATCGGTATTCTTAAAATCTTGTTTAGCTATTGCACATATAAGCTCTACAGATAGGTGATATTTTAAAGAAAGACTATTCATATATGGTGGGGTTCATATTCAGAACAGATCTTTGGAAGGGAGAAAAAATGTCTTAAAGCAGAGATTTTTATTAGTTTACAGTGAGTCACCATACTAAATAATATATTGCATCATAGTAGTAATTTCAATAATTATAATTTTAAAATAAAAATAATTTTGAAATCAACTTAAAAAATTAGTTATCTTATTGCAATAACTTCCAAATTTTATCATAAACACATTTTACATTATGATTCAGTATATGCATATAATCGAAGCAAGTTTTATGAAACAATATTTATTGTCACTCCATGAAACGCCTCTGATATTTTCTACTCTGTTGCTTTCTTTAATTGCTGGTAGCAACCCATTTAATTGATTGGTCCTGAGCTGCAGTTTGAAGAGCACTATTTTGATGGATCTAGCTCAGATTTTTAGTTGTTTTATTATAGGAAAGCTGCTTATCAACATTAGATCTCAGTTTCTTCATTTGTAAAATTAGAAAGTTTCATTTAACCTCTTAGTTCCCTTAAGTTCTAATGCTTTACAGTTTTAAGTCAATTTTGTCTTTAGTCACTGCTACTATAGTGAAGGTTTTCTAGATAAGGAAATGCCATATATAAAAATGATGAGAATTTAAATTATCAGAACACTTGGGAAATTTATACTACCTTGTAAGAAACTGTCTCATTTAAGAATTTATAACAAAAGCTACTGAATTTAATAATTTGAACTCTTTAGTCTATAAAGATGAAGGCTGATGAAGGATTAGATCAAAGTTTTTAAATTATGAAGAAAAGCCAGGGATGGTTTAGAATATGTCCCAAACAATTTGAACTTGACATGTTTGGGGGCACTGTGATATTATACTCTATTTGGAAATAGAGTATTGAATATGACCCAGTTTGGTCTTCCTTATATTATGGTGAAAACCAGTATAAATTTATTTACCAGGTTCTAAAATACTGAAACCCAGTAGTATCTCTTAAAATTTGTAAGATATTACTTTATACCACAGTAAGCTTACTACCTCATTGGTACAGATATATAAACAGGTTTAAGAACAAATTAGACAAATTCATGTTTTAGCTCCATACTTTCACCGAGGCTTTTGAGTCAGAAAAGGCCTTGGAGGTTTCCTAGTTCCTCATTTTTAAGGTATGAAGAAAGTATCTGGAATATATCCTTAATGTCATGGAGACCAGCAGTGCTTCCCAAGGACTGTCTCCTGATGCCCTGTGAGAGACAAAATACTGACCTAGAGTGGTCTGAGTTATGATGCAGTATGTTACTTCTCATGCTGTGAGTTAGAAATTTTTCACCCACTTGGTGGCCAGAAACAAACCACATCATACAGTTTTGATGCTCCAAGACAGTGTGCTCATTTAGATAGTCATATACTTGCAGTTATAAATCTTGTTTGGTTAAATGTAGGCTCTGACAAGTCTTTGAAGAAGGAAAGTTTCTTGAATTATAACCTAAAAGCTAAAATCTAATCTAAGAAGGAAGGACAAATGTTGAAAATCAAATTATGATTATGGGGTGAATGGGTAATGCTGACAGAGCTAAAAGCACCATCATGCGGCCCAGAGTAGGGGATTTTACACATTGCTTCTTGGCAATAAACAGCATAATCTCAGAGGTGCGGAAGCCAAAAACCTCTGCAGAACAACTTTTATAACCTCTTCCTGAGCAGCTACCTCTCTTGCTTGGTATACAGAATAAAAGCTTTCTAAAACAGGTTTTAACATGTCTCAAAATATATTTGAAAAATTCCCACCACAGGGGGGATTATAGCCTGCTGCTTCTGTTGGTTTATATATAATATACATATTCCAAGTGATATATATTTATATACACACACACATATATGTACATACATACAAAAGGTTTTTTGGCCTAAGTTATTTCTAGTTTTAGATTCACTTTGCTAAAGTTAAAACTAATCTCATTTATGCCTTAGTGAAAATAAGATGAAAATGTTCATAAAGAAACTTCTTAAAGGTATTTAACTAGGATGGTTTCTTGTTTTTGTTTTTTAAATTGAGCTTCCAGAACTATCTACAGAGCATCATAAATTGTGAAGAAGGGAATGGAAGATACTTTGAAGAGAAATGACACTTAGCAAACAAAAAAGATTTGAATTTAGTTAAGAATTTGAAGGTAGTTAATGTCTCAGATCTTCAGTTTCCTCACCTGTAAAAGTAAAGTTGTAAATTGTGTGAGGATTAGAACCACCTAGCAGACAGTTTTGGAAGTTTTGGAAGGTGAAAAGTGCTGGAGATGGATGGTGATGATAGCTGAACAACAGTGTAAATGTACTTAATGCCACTGAATGTATACCAAAAAATGTATTAAATAATAAATTTTATGTTATGTATATTTTACCACAATTAAAAAAAA
This sequence comes from Galeopterus variegatus, assembly GCF_000696425.1. Taxonomy (NCBI): domain Eukaryota; kingdom Metazoa; phylum Chordata; class Mammalia; order Dermoptera; family Cynocephalidae; genus Galeopterus; species Galeopterus variegatus. The sequence goes on from NW_007730202.1 coordinate 53,419, forward strand.
CCAAAACACCTAGCATATAGCAGGCACTTACTATATGGTATTTTTCCCTTGCCTTCTTTAGAGATCAGATTTTTTTTTTAATTCTCAAAAAATATCAAGTTGTATAGCTGGAGATTTCTCATAAAACTGTTGTAAATTGTGTTCATGATTTACAATAATGTTTACATTTTGATTACCCCTTGATTCAGCCATACTTGGACCTCATTCTTATTTGGAACTATTCTGCCTCCAAGATCTCAAAATAGAGCTTCCCATCTTTGACCACAAGCTCTGTTTCATCTACAGCTATCACTCCTGAGTCTGTGTTGTGACCTCATTTTGCCCTACTGTCTCTATCCTACCTCTGTTCTTCTGAGTTGGCAGACCCTTATTACATTTGTTGTCTTGAGCTTCCACAGTCAGCAATTACAGTGTTTTCCTCTCAAATGATCCCAGATTCTTTCTCCTTTAACCTTCTGCCATGTCCATCTTCCCAAGCTTCAGTCATCCTTTTTTTCTGTGCTTAGGTTGCTGAACATTATTGGGGAAAGTTCTCAAATTAAGACCATTAGCACTTTAGATAAGCTGTCTCATTTACTTCAATGCTCACAGAATCCCTGGGGAAATATTATGTTAACCCATTTTACTGATGGTGGAACTGAGGCTTAGGGCAGTGTAGTGATTCACTCAAGGACACTTGGCTTGTATATATAGGTTTGGGATTTAAACCCAGATCTGTCTGGCCTATACTCTTTGCATTCCTTTGGTCCCATTGGGTACTGTGTACTTATATTTCTTTCTTTGTTTTTTATCGACTATCTGATACATTCAGACCTTTTTGCTTTCCTTAAAACTTGAACTCAACTCCCAACCCATAGTAAATAATTTAACGTACTACTTTACTGAAGCAATTGAAAGCATCCAGCAGAATTGAAGTCCTTCAACGTTATTTTCTTCATATGCACTTTCATTTCTTTGCCTTCTCATTGCTAATGTAGTATCCTTCTCTATGTTACTGATTTCGTTCTCTCTCCAGGGCCTTGCTTTATGATTTAGTTCTATTCTCCCTTCTTTAAAATCCCCTTTCACACTGATTTTTTTCTCCATCTACTTTAAAAAAGGAAAAAACTGAAAAGTATTCCTTAGATTTAGCAGTTCTGTGGTAATTGGTGATCTTAGCAAGAACCATTTCTGGAGAGTAATTAATTGGTACAGATTCCGGGAGGCAGAGAGTTGATGGCTGAATAGGAGATGGAATTGAAAATGATGAGTGGAGACTTCTTTAAAGAAGGCTTGCAGTGAAAGCGGAAGGGGCTGTATGATTGCAGGACAGGTTTGGGGGGGGGGGGTTAAAAAAAGAGATAGGATGGATTTAAGCATGATTATGTGCTTTAAAAGAAAAAAGGGAGAGGTTTGTGGAGTAACACTCCAGAGTGAGATTCATAGCATTAGCTCAAAGTGCCTTCATATACAAACTGTATTAATCTTTATGAGCCCAGCTGAAATGACTCCTCTCTGAAACATTTCTTGATTATCTCACAGGAAGTTTTTCTTTCTTCTCTGATTTCCTGTAGCAGCTTGTATATCTTTCATGGTACTTAACACATACTCTCTCAAATTATAAAATGTGCTTTTTATGAGCCATACTGTCTGGGTTTGGTTCCTGGCTTCACCACTTAATAGTCATGTGATTTGTTACTTATTCTCTCTGTACTCATTTTCCTTATTTGTAACACGGAGATAATAGTAGTAGCTACATCATTATTATGAGGATGAATTTTTGCAAAGCTCTTAGAGCATAGCATGCACTTTTCTCACTGAATTGTAAGGCTCCAAGGTTCCTTAAGGAATATGAACCTATTCTTTGTATTACTTAATATACCCAAAATAGTCCATACGTATAGTAATTCCAAATTTGATTTTTGAAGGAATTTGTTGAATGATGCCATACTCTGTATTTGCAAGTTAGCCATTGGGTGATTCTCCAATTGAGAAGCACTGTATCTACACTTTTCTTCTCTACAGTGATACTCAGACCCCAGTGTGGCACCAAATGCCAGATAGCTGCATGGTGCTGAACCTTAATAATTTTAGCCAGGAAGACTTGAGAAAAGATGTGGGATAGGAAGAGTGAAAGAACTGGGAGTGGAAGTGGGAGAAGTAGTCAACAGGCAATAAAATACTCTATTGTAAATAGAGTATTTTATTGTAAATAGATGTTATTTAGGCCAAAAAAGCCCTTTACTGGAAGTTATAAATATCCCCTAGAGTAGTCAAGGTTAGTCACCATCCAAGAAGGATCATTTGTTTTCTTTGAATAACACAAAACCAAGGTAACTTGTGTGACTAGAATTTTAGTGAGCAGGAAGCAGTAGGGCAAACAGGATAATTGGGATGCTTGGGAAAGAGTCTGCTTGGGCTAAGGAACAAAGGAGGAAGAAAAATTTCTACTTTCAGGTAATGCACTGCCCATTGGCTTATTTTGTCTCTTCCTTCTAAATTTTTTATTATTAGTCTTGGGGATTACTGAACTGAAGGAGAATCTATGGAGCAGATATTGGTTTCATCCTGTATGCTTCCTTATGTGTGGTATTAAGAAGGAATTTAATGGAAAGGAATGCCTTGATCAGTTGACAGTGCCTCCCATAACTAAGGAGAGGATTGGCAAGAGATCCCATTTCCTTCAGTGTGTCCTATGCTTGGGACTGAACAAAAGAAGAATGTGTTATCTTAGGCAGTAGTTACGTAGCTGATGCTGTGATGTTTAATTATATAGAAAACTACTTGCAACTCTGACATTTTTGACTGGAAGCCTTTAAATGTCATAACTCACATGACTTCTGGTTCCATCTGTCCATTTAGGATGACTTTTTAAATTGAAACTTTTTTTGCAATACCATGGCCTTCAATGCAGACCTCTTTTGGCCTTTAAATGGGATTTATCCTCAGTGCTTTAGCTTCTCTTTAGTGTATACCTAGTTCCTTGTATTTATTTTTGTTTAATCTGTTTTGCAGTCTTTAAAAGGAACTTTTTCTGAGTCGCTTCAGAATTATTTTAGTTCTCCTGTCCTCGTGGATTTGTTTGCTATTATGTTCACTCTTCCTTATACTTGGCTTTGTAAGAGCTTTTTCCTCCTCCTTTTTAATATTCATGATGGCCAAATGTGATTTCTGGTATTATATAACAAAATCGTTCCTAGAGTTAAATTAGATCACTTGACCTACACAGTTCACATCCATGTCACTATATAACTGCTTTCTCAGAAATTAAGGCAAAAAGTCTTATTGACCACATAAGGAAAATACAAGAGAATTATAAACATAATCTCTGCCCTTGAGGAGCTTGTAGTCTAATTGAGAACCCAGACTTAAGATACCACCTCACCCAAGTTAGAATGGCTATTATCAAAAAGACAAAAGAAAACAAGTGTTGGTGAGGATGTAGAGAAAAGGGAGCACACTGTTGGTGGGAGTGTAAACTAGTATAGCCATTGTGGGAAACAGTTTGGAGGTTCTTCAGAAAATTAAAAATAGAAATACCATTTAATCCAGCAATCCCACTACTAGATATATGCCCACAGGAAACCAAGTCCGTGTGTCGAAGGGATATCTGCATTCCCATGTTTACCGCAGTGCAATTTATAATAGCTAAGGCAAGGAATCAACCTAAGTGTCCACCAGCAGGTGAATGGATGTTTTTAAATGTGATATATACATATACTGCGATAGTATTCAGCCATAAGGAAGAATGAAATTCTGTCATTTGCAGCTACATGGTTGGACTTGGAAGACATTATATTAAATGAAGTAAATAAGCCAGGCACAGAAAGACAAATACCATATGACCTCAATCATTTGTGGAGTCTAAAAAAAATGATGTTACAGAAACAGAGAGTAAAACAGTAGTTGCTAGAGACTGGGAAGGGGAGGGAGGAGGAGAGATAACAGAGAAGTTGGCCAACAGGTACAAAATTCAATTAGATAGACTAAATAAGTTCTGATGCTCTATTGCATGGTAGAATGGCTGTGGTTAATAGTTAAGTTTTATATATTACATAATAGGTAGAGGAGAGGCTTTTGAATGTTTTCACTACAAAGAAATGATAAATGCATGAGGTGATTGATGTGTTAATTACCCTAACCTGATTATTATACAATGTATATATGTATCAAAATAATCAGATTGTACCCCATAAATATGTATAATTGCAATGTGTCGATTAAATTTTTTTTTAAAAAGCACCTAGCCAGCCACCAACAAAAACAAAGCAAAAAAAGCTAGATTCAAACATATGAAAAGAAAAACATTTAGATAATATTCTAGAAGTAGAGCTTAAAAGAGCACATGATTAATTATTGATTAAATTTTTTTTTAAAAAGCACCTAGCCAGCCACCAACAAAAACAAAGCAAAAAAAGCTAGATTCAAACATATAAAAAGAAAAACATTTAGATAATATTCTAGAAGTAGAGCTTAAAAGAGCACATGATTAATTATTTTAATTGTACAGATGATGACGACTCTGAAATTTAGAGAATGGTTTGATTTACTTTAGCCCAGGTTAGTCAAACTTAGTCCTGAAATTTGAGTAAATTTTGAGTAAGAGAGAGACTAATCCAGATTTCTTCTTGTTGATGAGTTTCACAGTACTTTGTCCTTTATTTTTTCTTAAAAAAAAAATTTATATGAACTATTCCCTTTTAATTGTATTTTCTATCCAATGCAGTTATAATAAATACTTGTAAATGTTTAACATGTTAGTTGCCTTCAGTTTTCTATTTCTGTGTTTTTGTCATAGGCATCCTGATTTTCAGCTGCTAAAGGAAGGACAAAGGTATGATTGAATCAGTATCACTTACCTTCTATGTATTTATGTTGATAGAAACATTAGGAGTGAACCAGGTGATATGAGCTCTTAGACTTCCTGTGCTATTGCATTATGTAAGTGTCCCATTCTAGCCAACACAAAGAAATATTTGACCTGTTCAGCTTTTTGTTTTGTGGTGGTGAGATGATGTGTTTGATCTGTATGATTTATTGTACAGCTGTTCCTACTGAGGAAGTCTAATTGAATCCGTTGAAATATGACACAAACACAGCCTCCATCTCAGATACTGTGTTTGTCAACTAGATTGGGCCAATTACATTTGTTGAAAGGTTTTTCTAGTCTTATAGGATTTCAAGACATTAATGTCTTAGTTATTTAACTATTTGAGAGAGTGTCTAAAGCATTAATACAAATTCCAAGTTGTGATTTGTGTTGCTTGCCCAACCATGGCCATCTCTCAAAACATGTCCTTCAGCTCTCAGAATAAATGTTCCTTGTAATGAGTCACTACCTTAGTAACATAGAATTGAGCACAAGAAAGAAATGTCTTTTATTGATGTGTATCTTTAATGTATAGCTTCAAAGTAGTATAGAAAAATATATTTGCCTTAAACATCCAAGAGAAATTATGAAATATAAGGAAGTTAATTTGCTCTAATTTTGTTGAAATTATGCTTAGTCTCTTTTCTTCTGATCCAAGTGACAGTGCCATGGCTATATAGACTAGATTCTAATTAAAAAGTAATATTTAATACTGAACAAAGTTGCTCTAATTTTGTTGAAATTATGCTTAGTCTCTTTTCTTCTGATCCAAGAGACAGTGCCATGGCTATATAGACTAGATTCTAATTAAAAAGTAATATTTAATACTGAACAAACTTGTCATCTTTTCTCTATTGCCATTCACAACCTTTCTTTCAACTTTTTCTTTTTTTTTCTTTTACACTTTTCCACAGCATGCTTCTTGAGCCAGAATCCCCCTCATCCTTATCTTTTATTAAAGTTCTGATAAAGGTGTTTGTTTTGAGAGCAACTGCTCACCTATCCTTATTTGTCTCAAGTTTGTGTTGGCAGAGCTACTCTTTGCCTTCACTCTTTCAAAATTCTTCATCTTATCCAAACCTAATCTGAAGATTGAAGAACATAGTCAAAGGGACAACTGTTGTCTTTTATTGCTAACAGTCTGTTGTAACTCTGGATTTTCAGATTTAAATAACTTTCATTGCCCACTTTATTTTCTGCTACGACTTTCTTGTGTTTTTCATTCTATGGAATTTTCTGTATGACGATCAACCAGAATTGGAAAATGTTTACCCATCTCTTTTTATCTTTTGATCTTTCAAACCTAAACAGAGTTCCTGTAATACATTTTTTTGAGAAACCAGTAATGAAGAAAAACTTTTTTTAAAAAAAGGTTATGTAAAAAGTCATGGAAACAGAATAGGCAAAAATCAAAATAACTCACTAGGATAGAATTAATCAATTTTTTTTTTCTTTTTGCTGTGCTTCTTTAACAATTTTAAAATAATTGAGGGGAAAAGGCAAGGGGAAAAGATAGGAGACATATGTCAAATATGTATTAGATGTAGAGAAATTATAGCCTTCTTCTGAAAGCCTAGTAATAAATATTTCTGCCTTTAAAGTTGCAAAGTATAAATACTGTGGGCTCTTTGCTTTCTTGTTATTTTATTTTTATTTGTTATTTAGTTATTTTGTTTATCTTTCCTTCTACAGTGGCCATGCTGGAGAAGAAGTACAGTTATGCAGTAAAGCCATTAAAACATCAGATATTGACACTCCTGGCCATTTCAAAAAGCAATATGAATCCAGTTCTTCTAGTACTCATAGTGATAGTAGCAGTGATAATGAGCAAGACTTTGTTTCCTCCATTCTACCAGGAAACAGACCAGATGCACCAGGTATAAGGCCACAGCTGCACAAAAAAAGCATAATGAAAATGAAAGCTGGTCAAAAAACTGATTCCAAACACAAAGACAAAGAACAGACAGTAGTAGATGTCACTGAGCAGTTAGGCAATTGCAGATTAGAAAATCAGGAGAAAGCTGCTGCTTGTGAACTTCCTTTACGGAAATTAAAAACTCACATTTCTTCAAATAGTCCTTTGCATGAAAGAGTAAAAGCTTCCGAAAATTCTGAAAATAAATACAATTGGTCAGAAATAACTCTAGTAGGCATAAGTAAGAAAAGTGCTGAGCATTTTAGGAGTAAATTTGCCAAATCAAACCAAGTTTCTAGCGAAAATTCTGAAAATAAATACAATTGGTCAGAAATAACTCTAGTAGGTATAAGTAAGAAAAGTGCTGAGCATTTTAGGAGTAAATTTGCCAAATCAAACCAAGTTTCTAGGTCAGCGTCTAGTTCAGTGCAGGTGTGTCCTGAAATTGCAAAGACAAACTTACTTAAAGTCCTGAAGGGTACTTTGATTGAATGGAAGACAGAAGAAACTTTAAGGTTTCTGTATGGCCAGAATTATACTTCTGTGTGTCTGAAACCCTCTTCAGCCTCTCTGGTTAAAGAAGAACTTGACGAAGATGACATAAACTCTGACCCAGATAGTCATTCCCCTAGCTTGAGGGAATCTCAGAACAGCTTGGATGAGTCTTTACCTTTTAGGGACTCAGACACAGCTATTAAACCATTGCCAAGTTATGAGAAATTGAAAAAAGAAACTGAAACATTAAATCTAAGGATCAGGGAGTTTTATAGAGGACAATATGTTTTGAATGAAGAAAATACCAAATCACAAGACTCGGAAGAGGTATGTCTTACTGATGATTTTTTTCGGGCTGCTGACATTTGAAAAACTCACCATAGCAAATCTTGGAGTAGGAAGAAGAATATTAAAAAGAAAATTGTTAAATTTTCAGATAGTTTCTTTAGTCATTCTACCTTTTGGCTTACAATGCCATCTCCATTATTGGCATTACTATTTTACAAATAAGTTGAAGTCTACCCATGGTAAATTTTCATAAATGTACTATAATTTCTGTAATATAAAAATAGCCTATAAAGAGTGGGCAAAGTATTCTTTAAAACCTAGTTCTTCCTATAATGTAAGCGTACTTCAAAAAGTTTGTGGAAAAATAGAATTAAAAGGTAATATGAATCTTTCCACGAACTTTTTGAAGTACCCTCATAATGGACTCTCTAAAGAGGCTTGTTTTTTCTTTGTTGGAATGTATTCTTTCAGATTTCTATATGGGGTGTTTGTGTGTTTTATTTACTGTGGGACTATATGCAGTGAAATAGACTTATTAGTTGAATAGTAAAATATTTGGATAATATTTGGCAAGCATGCCCATTTAAAATATTATAGATGAAAATAATATAGTAAAGGAGACATAATGGTAAATAATGGACAAAGAAAATGGAAAGAACATAATCACATAGACCTAGATTTGAATATCTGCTCTGTCATTTACTAGCTATACGAAAAGTTAATTCCTTGAGTCTGTTTGCTCATCTGTAAATGGGGCTGTTAATATCTTCTCTTGCTCAGTTGTTATGAGTTTTAAAGATTATGTAAAGCATTTATCAGTGCATGACATATAATTGGTACTCAGTAAATAGTTATATGTAGAGATTGAATATATGTCACTGATTTAGGGAGGATCTTTTAGTATTCCTGTTACCCATTTCTGGTTGATATATACTGTCTGGGAAATGAAGTCATTTGGCATGACGAGGAGTGAATAATAAACTTGTTTTTACCATGAAACTTTGTTACTAAAGATTTCTGTGTAAATGTGGCTGTAAATTTAAAAATAAATTTGGAGATTTGGAAAGGGGGTAGAAGTGGAAATATAGTGAAAATTTAGAAATTTCTTGTATTTCTATAGAATGTTGCCTAGCTCAGCAGCATACTTGAAATCACTTTAAGTGTATTATTAGCCAGCATCCAAAACTTACATTAAGCTGGGAGAAACAATGATCTCTGTCATTGAGTTGCATGAACCTACCATATCATTAGTTTTATCATTTTTGTGTTTATAAACCTTAAAAAAGAAAAAATTAATCCCTGAAATTTATGACTTTTCCTATGTTGTATAACATTTTTAAACTTCTTCATTGAAATATAATACAAATAGTGTATAGCTCATTGAATATTCACATGTGAAGGCATCCATGTAATCACTCCCCAGGCCAAAGATATAGGTCATTTGGAGTAAACTAGAAACCCCACTCATGTTCCCTCGTAATCATTACTTCTTTCCAAAATTAACAACTATTATAATAGCATAGATTAGTTTTTCCCGTTTTTGAACAGTATGTATCCTTTGGTATCTGATATATTTCATGCAAAAATTATGTTTGTGAGTCATTTGTGTTGTTGCATGTAGCTATATTTTATTCTTTCATTGCTGCATAGTATTCCATTATATAAATATACCACTGTTTATTTATGTTAATGGGCATTTAGGCTATTTCTGGTTTGGGGCTATTATGAACAGTGCTGTTATGAACTTTCATGTATATGTCTCTCTTATATGTGCATGCATTTCTGTGTATGGATCTAGGGCTGGAATTACTGGGTCATAGTGTATGCATATATGCAACTATACTAGATAATGCCAAACAGTTTTCCAAAATGGTTGTACCAGTTTACATTTCCACCGACTTTACATCCTCCCCAGTACTTGATATTGTTAGTTTTAGCCATTCTGGTAGTATTGCTTTGTGGTTATAATACATTTCTCTGATGATTAATGAAGTAAGCACTGTTTCATTTGCTTCTTGATCATTTGGGTAGTCTCTTTTGTGAAGTTGAAGTCTTTTTTTCCATTTATCTATTGGAATATCTGGGGTTTTTTCCTTAATGATTTATAGGAATTCTTTATGTATTCAGGATTCAAGCCCTTTTTCAGTTATATATATTGCATGCCTCATCTACTCTGAGTCTTGCCCTTTCAATCTCATTTTTGGCATCTTGAGTCCAGTTTATTAATTGTTCCCCTTTAGTGACTTCTTTAAGAAATCTTTGTTTGGTCCAGATTATTTCATCTTCTAGAAGCTTTGTTGTCTTTCCTTTTACATTTAGATCTGCAATTCAACGGGGATTGATTTTTGTTTATAGCAAGAAGTATGGGTCACATTTTATTGTTTTCCCATAAGGATATCCAATTTACCAAGCACCATGTACCATATTAAAAAGATTTTCCTTTTCCTCATTACTCTAGATAGTGACCCTTGTCATAAATCAGATATTTATAAATGTGTGAGTTAACTTGTCTCTTGGTTTATCTCTGAGCCAAGACCATGCTATCTGATTATAGTAGTTTTATAATAAGTTTCGATAACTGATAGAATAGATCTATCTGATTTTTTTCAAGATTGTCCTGGCCATTCACTTTTTTTTCTTATAAATTTTAGAATCAATTTATCAAGTTCCCCCAAAAAAGGGAAGAGGGGGAACCTGCTGAGATTTTTATTGAGATTACCTTTAATTTGTGCATAGATCATTCTGGGGAGAATTGATATCTTTACATAATAGTCTTCAGTCTGTGAACACAGTATGTTGTTTCATTTATTTAAGTCTGCTTTAATATTGCTATATCACATTTCGTAGTTTTCTATATAGAGGTCTTAAACATGTTTCCTTGAATTTATTCCTAGGTATTTGGTTTTTATATGCCGTTGTAAATGCTATCATTAAAAAAAATTTCAACTGGCTTTTATATAGAAAACCAATTAATTATTTTGTATATTGACCTTATAGCCAGTAACCTTGCAAAATTTACTTAAGTTATGAATTCTTATAATTTATCTGTAAATTCTTTCGGATTTTCTACATATGAATGACAATTTTGATTTTTCCATTCCAATCCTTGTTCTCTCTATTTCTTGCCTTATTCCTCTGGTTTGGACCTCTAGGACAGAGGGCTTCCTTGTCTCATTCCCTATGTCAGAAGAAAAGCTTTATATGCTTTACCCCTAAGTATGATGTTTGTTGTTTTTTGGTAGATCCCCTTTATCTGATTATAGAAGTTTCCTTCTATTTTTCATTCACTAAAAGTGTAATCATGAACAGATATTAAATTTTATTTTTCATGTGTCTGTTAAGATGATCATATGATATATTTTTTATTTTTTATAATACATTTATTTTTTAATATTAAACCAACTTAGCATTCTTATAAAATACTCAATTTGATTGAACTATAATAGCCCTTTTATATAATACTCCTAATATTTTCCTTAGAAGTTTTGCACATATTTTCGGAATGAGTGAGATTGGTTTATGAGTTGGTCATGGTCCCGTCATAAAACAAATAGTACAAATTAAGTAATTTGAGGAAAGTTTAATGAGAAGACTCTTTTTGAAAGTATAAATGTGGTCAGAGAGAAGAAAAACAAAGGAATGATACACTAGTAGTAGTTTGGGAGCCTTCACTACCCCTAGACCTGAAGGAAAAGTCAGGAGTGGACCACGAGGTCTTAGACCAACAAAGCACTTCATGTAGAGGACCAAGTGGGAATGTGGAGGGAATAATTTCCCCCACCTGACTTTCCTCCACCATCCAATTTCTTGTTCTCCATTGGTAAAACCCAGACAAAAGCCAGAGAAAAAGGAAGTCCACTGATGCAACCCATACAGATTAGCCTTCTGAAGTACAGAGAAAGGTAGGAAAGGGCAAAAAGTAGATCAGAATGAAGATATCTGGCACTGCGTATAATTTTCCTTTCTCATAGTATCCTTGACAGGTTTTGGTTGAAATCATTTGGCAAAGCACATTGGGAGATGTTTCCTTTTATTCTGGAAGAATTTGTATAGAAATGTTATTTCTTTAAATGTTTAGAATATTACCTATTAAACTGTCTTTTCCAATTGTTTTCTTTGTGGGTACTCAGGCATTTTTTAAAAAAGTTTTGTTATGGAAATTTTCAAAACTGTATAAAGATAGAATAATACAAACCAGCAGCATCAGCATTACATGGGAGCTTATTGCAGAATCTCAGTGTCCCCCCACCAATAACTGAATGAGAATCTACTTTTTAACAAGATCCCCAGAAGATATATATGCATGTTAACATTTGAGAAGCAGTATTGATTTTTTTTTTTTTTTAGTTTGTTTGTTCCATCAATTACTGAGAGAGGTGGGTTAAATCTCTCACCATAATTACGGATTGATTATTTCTCCTTCTAGTTTTGCAAATTTTGCTTTTAATATTTTGAGACCATGTTATTGGGTTCAAATGTAAGGTTGTTATGTCTCTCTGGTAAATTGAACTTCTTAACATTATGGAGTAATCCTTCTGTTTTTTTTTTTTTTTTTTACAATATACTTTGCTGACACTAACATTCTTTTATTAGTATTTTTAAGGACTATCTTTTTATCTACACTGCTAATCTTTGTCTTTTATTTGGAGAATTTAATCCATTTGCATTTAATGTTATAAATGACATATTTGGGTTGAAATCTACTATCTCACTGTTTCCTTTCTATATGTTCCACCTGTTCCATGTTCCTTTTTCTCTCCTTCCTTTCTTTTGGATGGAATATCATTACTCAGTTTTCTAGCCTTTATTATCTTGTTTTTATACACTCTTTTACTGATCATTAAGTAGTTACCCTAAAGGTTAAGACCCAAATCCTTATCTTATCAAAGTCTAATATAGATTATTACTTTTATTGCTTCCTGGACAATTGGTACCTTATAGCCTTTAACTTCATTTACCCTCTCTTATGTACTATTGTTGGATTTTTTTTTTATTCTTTCTATATTTTAAAATCTTCAAGATTATTTATAGCCGATACACATTTATATTTATCTAATTAATTGTTTTTCATTCCTTTCTGCATCTCCATTCTCCATCTGGGATCATTTGCCTGGTGCTTGAAGAATATCCTTTATTTCTCTTCATGCCAGTTTGCTGATGGTGAATTTTCTCAGTTTTTGTTTGTCATAATATTCTTTATTTTAATTTTACTTTTGAAAGATAGTTTCCTGAGTATTGAATTCTAATATAGCCGTTCTTTTCTTTCAGCCCACTAAAAATAATAATCTTTTGTCTTTGGCTTCCATTTATTTCTCTTATTGCTACCCTTTGAAAGAATTGTGTTTTCTTCCTCTAGCTACTTTTAAGATTTTGTTTGTTTTTGTTTACCACCAGTTTTATAATGCTTTGTCTAGATGTGATTATATTTCTATTTATTCTTTTGGCTGTTGTAATACTTGAATCTGGGACTTGACTTTTTTTTTTATCAGTTTTGGAATATTCTCAGTTATTATCTCTTCAGATATTGCTTTTGTCGCATTCTCCCTCTCTTCTTTTATCTGATACTCTAATTACAGATATGTTAGTACTTTTCACTGTATCTTCCGTATCTCTTAAACTCTTTGTTCTTTGCATTATTTTGGGGATGGAGGGGTGACTGCTTTATTCTGGATATTTCCTATTCAATATTCTCTGTTCACTCATTTCTACTATAATATTGTCTAACCATTGAGTTCTTTTAAGTACTGTATTTTTCATTGCTAGGATTTTCATCTTTGGTTTTTTTATATAGTTTCCAGTTCACTGCCAAAATTTTCAACCTTGTCATTTTTCTTAGAATAAATTAAACAGGGACTGGCTGGTTAGAGCACAGTGTTATAACACCAAGGTCAAGGGTTCGGATCCCTGTACTGTCCAGCACCAAAAAAAGAATATATTAAACATAGTTATTTTAAATAATGCTAATAACTTCATTATCTGGATTCCCTAGGGTTGATTTCTATGGGCTAATGTTTCAGATTTTGATCAGATTGTCTTGTTTTATTACATGCCAAACATTGTATATTAAAAATTACAGAGATAACTGGAGACCCAGGGTGATGATGTCCTTCTTTAGCATGGATTTAAATTTGCGTCAGACGTGATTCTTAGGAGCCCCAAATCACCTTAATCTAATTAGAGATTAAGATGATTTGAAGCTGTGATTCAGTCCCTGTATGAGCCAGTCTATTTCCTATTCATTCTTACTGTTAGAGTGTGGTTTAAGTCCTGGTCTCAAGCTTGGGGAAGGTCGCCCATAGCTCTCCCTTGTTGGCATGGTCTGAACTCTTAATTTTTGTTAGAAAAATGCTGCTCAGGTTCTCAGTATCTAAATCACCTCTTTGAAATTAGTCAGTGCCCTATCAGAAATTACCTTCTCCAGGATCTCAGCCTATAATTCTTTACCACCTTGTTAGTGCCCATGCTTTCAAACAAATGTGGTTTTTTTCCCCAACTTTTCAGTTCTCAGAGGGAGGGTTCGTATGAATTATCTTGTCTGCCATTTCTGAAAGCAGAACTTCCTATAATATATTTATAGTATATGCTGAGTTTAATCTTTTAATCCCCTACGTTTGTATAGCATTTAGCAGTTTACAAAATCCTTTTGTAAACATTTTCTCATTTAGGAAAGGTATTAATATCCCTATTTATACAGATGAGAAAACTAACTTTCAAAAGAGAGCATGTGAGTCAAGCAACTTCGCATCAACCTAATGACTGAGCTCAATTTAAATCTTCTAATTCTCAAGTCTAGTTTTTTTCCTGCTGTACCACAGATATAAATGTTTGTTTTAATGTTTATTGTTGTACTTATCAAAGAATGTAAATTTATGATTTTATTTTGCTTTGTTTAAAAATGTGATTCAGCATGAACCCACCTTTCCACTGATAGATTCAAGTTCCCAGAACCAGATTAGAAGACGCATCGTACTTGAAAAATTGAGTAAAGTGTATGTATGTAATTGCCATTCCAGTTTTGTAATATTTTAAAATTAATTTGATATTTATGAGTTTATAATTTATAAGTATTATCCTTGAATTTTGAACATTTTGAAAATAATGTGAAAAGTTTACATGGATTTCTTTATTTGAGAAACATTTTAAAGATATTCTATCCAGGAAATATTAAGTTTTGTACAGAAGACACAGATATACATCATAAAGAGGAAGGTTGAGATTATAGGAGTAGAAAACCAAATGACTTCACTCCCACTCAATAATCCAGTGAAGTCAGGGGAAAAAATATCAAAACTAGACCCATTTAAATACTGATTTGTGGTAAATGTATCACATCAGTTTCACATGTGAATGTGATGTTATAAAGTTTTAACAGTCTTTTAACTCACTTTGCATATGTATTCGTGGAGCCATTTCACACTCAGCCATTTCACACTCAGCAACTTGAGTTTTTATTCAACTTAACTTCGCACTTTAGCTTTAAAGCTTCCCGTGGTGGAAATTACTGTTCTTGTAATTAACCCAGTCATAAGTGACATTTAAAATTGCTATCTTGGCTTCTCTTTCAAAAGGAGCTTGAAAATCTTTTTTTCCAGAAGTATGAGAGCTGTCTTGAACTTTTCAACCTGAATTTTCTTTCTTGAGTAGCACACATGGAAAGGTGTGTCAGTCATTGTTTAAAGTGTTGTAGTGTTGTAAATGGAGAAGTTTAATTTTGTAGCCATTTGAAAATAAGAAAAACACGTGTTTTCTGAGAGCTGTAATATTTTGAGCAGCCCGAGTATAAAACATTACTTGTGATATAATGGGAGGTATGATTATTTTACTTCAAAATATATATTTCTAAGCAACATTTGAAATCCTTTTTGATTGGCTTTGTATCTTGATTTGGTCCTGTATGAAAAAATGAATCAAGAGGAAGAACTGACATTTTAAATAAATGTTTAAATTAATATTTATTAAATGTCTGCTGTATGTTAGGCTCTTCATATTTAATGTCTTTTATTAGTTTTGCCTTTTATTTTATCATCATACTTGTCCATTTGTTTATGTTAAATATTAGTTTAGAAAACAGTATAAGTCACCACCAATCTGGTTCATAGGACAAGAAGATATCAACCTTGACTTTAGTTACATAGGTTTTGAAAATTGGGATGGACTGTCTATACTGGTATGTATTCACTATGTAGGGATTTATGTGGAAATAGTTTTCTAGACTTTTTAGCTAATGAAAGTATCCAGTTTTACATTTAAGATCATATAGGCAAGTTATTGAAGCAATTTTGCTTCTTCTAGGTTTTAGCCAAAACAGAGGATACCAAAAGGAACCCTGCTAGAAGGCCAAATTTGATATTGGCATAAGAACTGAATTTGAGAAGGAGTGGAATAACTTAAAAAGAAACAGAAAGAACATTGAAAATAAAACTAACAATAGTGGCATAGGGTTTTTTGTTTGTTTATGAAAGCTCTTGGGTTTTTTTCTCATTATAAAAGTAAGAACTTTTTTGGTTTCTGATTGAATGAAGCAGTTGTAAAAAGACACTTTTTTAAAGATATTGGATGAAATTGAATATGTACTGGGTATTAGATGATATTAAGGAATTGTTATTAATTTGGTTAGGTATGATAATTTTATTGTGGTTATATAAGGAAGTACCTTTGTATTTTGTGATACAAATAGAAATAGAGGTCAAATGACATGATGTCATGGATTTACTTTAAAATATTACTGCAAAATAAGAAAAGAAGGACAGGAAAATTAAGCATATGTAGCAAAATACTGGGAGGTTGAATCTGGAAATAGATATATGAGTTTATTATTACTGTTTTCTCCATTTTGGAACATGTTTAAAACTTCCATAATAAGTTTTTTTCAAAAAAGTAATACATGCTTATTGTAGAAGGTTTAGGCAGTACAAAATAATACGAAGAAGGAAGTGAAAATCACCTGTAATCCCACCCCTCAACAATAAGTGCTATTAGTATTTTGATGTTTGTCCCTGATGTATATATGATGTATATGGTGTATATATATTCATTCCCTTTGGTTCCCTCTGTATTAGGATAAACCTACAAGGAATGAAATATGTTTGATACATAATATGTATCATATACAATAGCATAATATATGTTTTTATAAAAATGGGACAATACTATATGCATTTTTCACTTAACATTTATCATGAATATCCACATTTTAAAAAACAGATTCACATTATTTTAAAGGTTTTATTATATTCTTTTTAATGGGTATAACAGTTTAATCAATCATCTATTGAAATACATTTATTTCTAATTTTTTTACTACTAAAATTTCCACAATAAGCATCTTTTTATGTTTATCTGATTTTTTCCTTAGGATAAATTTTTTTTTCATAATAAAACTATTGGGTCCAAGAGTTTCCACATTTAAAGTATTAATATATGTTGTCAAATTGCTCTCTGAAAATGTTGTACCAATTTTCACTCCCACCATGAGGATTTAGTAAGGAAAAATATACCACACACCCAGACTGGACCATTTGGGGGGCAGTTCTTCTGGCCTTCTGTTCTTTCCACCTTGGTCTAATACTTGAAAGTAAATAGGTAAGAAAAACTAGGGACAAGAATATAGACAGTTGCCAAAATGATTTTGCATTTCAGTGCTTCATGCCCTGTAACATAGACCACAAAGGGGAGTATAGGGTTATTATGAAATGCTTGTTAGAAAAGCCAAAAAAAAAATGCTTGCTTATGATTTATCACTAGTCATCACCTAGCTTAAATGTTTAAAATCATGCCTGCCTCCATTGAAGTGCCATTATTACCTGTGGAAAATCCAGACCTAGGCACAACCCCCAAAATGTTTCCATATAATTAAATTATATTTTAAAAGATACGTAATTTTTTATTTTCAGATTGCCTGTACTTTTGGGTCCTCTTCAGATTACATTGGGAGATATTTCCACACAACTTAAAAATCTTGTTCGAACTTTCAGGTTAGTGTTAATATTACAATTTTCTTTCTCAGTTGTTTTGACTTTATTGATTGTCTTACAGAACCCATAGGTAGACTAAGGCATGAAGAAAGTAAGTGATGCTCTGTTTTCTCCTCTGTTAAACAACATTACTTCTGTCTTCTGTTGAATGCAACCTCTTATTTGCTCAAACCTTGATATATTTCACTTTGGATAGTTTATTTATGTCTTACAGAACCCATAGGTAGACTAAGGCATGAAGAAAGTAAGTGATGCTCTGTTTTCTCCTCTGTTAAACAACATTACTTCTGTCTTCTATTGAATGCAACCTCTTATTTGCTCAAACCTTGATATATTTCACTTTGGATAGTTTATTTATGGAATAGCCTAAAATAAGAAGGAAAATTGTATCTATTGCACAAAGCCAGTAATATTGTGGATTTTAGTGAAGTAGTAAATATATATCAGATGACCAGCACTGTGCTAGGCACTATGGGCAGTACAAAAGAAGCATAATGCCCACCATCAAGGAAGAACTCTCCTGTGAGAAGATAAGGTCAGTGCAGTGAACAGTACAAGACAGTAGGTAATTTAATATTTAACAATGTGGAACAGACTTGAAGTGCTAAGAAAAGAGGGAAAGGGACAATAGAGAATTGATATCAATTGTGAGTAGAATGGTTGGGATTTCTCTAAAACTATCAAGATAAAAATATTGTCAGGCTAAGACTAGGTTCTCCCTACCAAGAAGCATAGTGAAAAACAATTAACAGAGCTAAAAGACAGCCAACAGAGTGGGAGAAAATATTTGCAAAATACACATCTGACAAAGGACTAATATCCAGAATATATAAAGAACTCAAACAACTTTACAAGAAAAAAACAAGCAACCCAATCAAAAAATGGGCAAAAGAGCTAAGCAGGCATTTCTCTAAAGAAGATATACAAAAGGCCAACAGTCATATGAAAAAATGCTCAACATCACTCAGCATCCAGGAAATGCAAATCAAAACCACACTGAGATACCATCTCACCCCAGTTAGGATGGCAAAAATCCAAAAGACACCGAAAGATAAATGCTGGCATGGCTGCGGAGAAAAAGGAACTCTCTTACATTGTTGGTGGGAATGCACAATGGTGCAACCCCTATGGAAAATGGTTTGGAGGTTCCTCAAACAACTGAAGATAGATCTACCATA
>NW_007730202.1:72805-74370 GCF_000696425.1 Galeopterus variegatus
AAAAAAAAAATTTAAAAAAAAAAAAAAAAAAAAGAAGCATAGTGATAGGCCTCTAAATACCTTACTAGTAAAGATGTGCCAAATATACATTTTGGCCAAATGCCAATGACCAAATATTAAAATCAGTATTTGCCTGTGGCTAAAGTCAGCACCAACATAGAATAAGCTTCTAGTGTAGAAGAATCATTTCATCCAAGAAATTTATTATTATTACAGTTTATTGTTCTCAACAGTAGTCAGATTTTAAAAGTTTAAAATTACAATACAAGAATAATTTCCTGACACTGTCAGTTGTTAAGATTTCTCTTGCAGTCACTCTACTGTACATTGGTAATACCAAACAGACAATCACTTTCTTTTTTTTGTTTGTTTAAATATTAATATTTTTCTTTTCTTTTTTTAAAATTTATTACAAATATTCATGAGATACAAAGCAGATTGTCCCCCCTCCTGCCCATGCTGTGGGGGCCAGATTCATACTGGGAACATATACATTACCAGAAATTACTTTTGTTCCTTTGTCCCCTCCCAATTATCCCCCAGTTATCCCCTCCCCTTCCCCCTTTCCTATCAACTCCAATTTGTAGCCCTAGGAATGTTCCCTCCCTCTGTTGGATCATGGCATTACTGTGGTCTTTCTTTCCTCCCTTCTTTTCTCTCTAAGCTCCCACATATGAGTGAGCACATGCGGTATTTATCCCTCTGTGCTTTGCTTGTTTCACTCAACATAAGTTTCTCCAGGTTCAACCATATTGTTGCAACTAGGAGTATTTCATCCTTTTTTATGGCAGAGTAGTATTCCATAGTGTATATATACCACAGTTTCCTTATCCAATCATCTATTGATGGACATTTAGGTTGGTTCCATATCTTGACTATTGTAAACAGAGCTGCAATAAACATGGGAATGCAGGTATCTCTTCAACATGATGATTTCCATTCCTCTGGATATATACTCAGAAAAGGGATTGCTGGATCATCTATCTGTAGTTGTTTGAGAGACATCCAAATTGTTTTCCAAAGTGGTTGTACTAATTTACAGTCCCACGAGCAGTATAGTAGTGTTCCCTTCTCTCCACACCCGCACCAGCATTTGTTATTCACCATCTTTTTGATTATAGCCAGTCTAACTGGAGTGAGGTGGTATCTCAGTGTGGTTTTAATTTTCATTTCCCTGATGACTAGTGATGTTGAGCATTTTTTCATGTATCTGTTGGCCATTTGTATGTCTTCCTTTGAAAAATGTGTATTCAGTTCCTTTGCCCATTTTTTAATTGGGTCATTTATTTTTTTACTATATAATTGCTTGAGTTCTATGTATATTCTGGTTATTAGTCCCTTGTCAGATGCACAGTTGGCAAAAATTTTCTCCCACTCTGTAGGTTGTGTTTTCACTCTGTTTATTGTTTCTTTTGCTGTGCAGAAACTTTTTAGTTTGATGTAGTCCCGTTTGTTTATTTTTTCTTTTGCTGCTTGTGCTTTCAGGCTCATGTTCATAAAGCCTGTGCCAAGACCTAGTTGCTGAAGTGTTTCACCTATATTTTCCCTTAGTAATTTTACAGTTT
>NW_007730202.1:74981-76726 GCF_000696425.1 Galeopterus variegatus
ACCACTTGTTGAAGAAGCAGTATTTTCCCCAATGTAGATTTTTGTTGCCTTGGCCAGCATCAGATGTCTGTAAGCCTGAGGGGTAATATCAGCATTCTCAATTCTACTCCACTGGTCTGAATGTCTATTTTTATACCAGTACCATGCTGTTTTGGTTACAACAGCTTTGTAGTATAATTTTAAGTCAGGCAGAGTTATGCCTCTGTTTTTTTTTTTCTTTTTTTTTTGCTCAGGATTGCTTTGGCTATTTGGGGCCTTTTGTTTTTCCATATGAAAGGTAAGATTGTTTTTTCCATTTCTGTGAAGAATGTCATTGGTATTTTAATGGGGATTACATTGACTTTGTAGGTCAGTTTGGGTAGTATTGACATTTTCACAATGTTAATTCTTCCATTCCGAGAGCATGAAATATCTGTCCATCTTTTTGTGTCTTCTTTAATTTCTTTCAGAAGCGGTTTTCAATTTTCATTGTAGAAGTCTTTCACCTCCTTGGTTAAATTGATCCCTAGGTATTGTATTTTTTTGGCGACAATAAATGCGCTTACTTTCTTTATTTTTCTTTCTGTTAATTCATTATTTGAGTATATAAGTGCTACTGATTTGGGGGCATTTATTTTGTATCCTGAAACGTTACCAAAGTTATTAACCAGCTCTAGGAATTTTTTGATAGAGTCTTTAGGTTTTTCTATATATTGTATCATATCATCTGCAAATAGGGGAAGTTTGACTTCATCTTTTCCAGTCTGGATTCCCTTTATTTCTTTGTCTTGCCTGATTGCTCTAGCTAGTACCTCCAGTACTATGTTGAATAGAAGTGGTAAGAGTGGACATCCTTGTCTTGTTCCTGTCCTTAAGGCGAAGGCCTTCATTTTTTTCCCCATTCAGAATAGTACTGGTGGGGGGCTTGTCATAAATGGCTTTTATTATATTGTGATACTTTCCTTCTATACCTAATTTGTTGAGTGTCTTTATCAGGAAAGAATGTTGGATTTTGTCAAATGCTTTTTCAGCAGCTATTGAGATGATCATATGGTCTTTGTCCTTGAGCTTGTTGATGTGATGTATCACATTTATTGACTTTCGTATGTTGAAACAACCTTGCATCCCTGGGATGAATCCCACTTGATCATAGTGTATAATTTTTTAATATGTTGCTGTATTCTAATTGTTAATATTTCATTGAGGATTTTAGCATCTAGGTTCATCAAGGATATTGGCCTGTAATTTTCTTTTTTTGTTGTGTCTTTATCTGGTTTTGGTATCAGAGTTATGTTGGCCTCATAGAATGAGTTTGGGAGACTAGCATCTGTTTCAGTTGTTTGGAACAGTTTCATATGTTGCTTTGCGTTGCTTCGTCCCCCACAGATTTGTCACCCCACTTCCCCTGGGTGACGGAGGTGCAAAGGATTACTGAAAGCCCATCTCTACTGAGCAGTGAGAGGCCCTGAAAAGGTTAACTTCCAAGGCACCCTCCAGTGAGAGCAGCCCTTCCTTGGAAAATTAACACCGAATTGGGTTTCTCTTCCTGCATTTATTTTCCAGACCAGGAAGTAACAGGAAGAGAACATAGGTGGAGTTATAGTTTAACAATATTGGCTGGTAACTTTTCAGTGAAACAAGCCAGATGACTTTCCAGTAAGGCAAATAAGTGGTCCTATCAACAACAGTTTGATCTTAGCAAACTTTCCTTCTTAACAGCAATTTTTCAGTATCTTTACATAACAATCAGTAACTAGTCTGTCTTT
>NW_007730202.1:77063-78480 GCF_000696425.1 Galeopterus variegatus
AAAGCCATCTGGACTCAGACATTTTTTTGTTGGAAGATTGCTAATTACCGCTTCAATCTCCTTGCTTGTTATTGGTCTGTTCAGGTTTTCTATCTCTTCTTGGTTCGGTCTTGGTAATTTATATGTGTCTAAAAACTTATCCATATCTTCCAGACTTTCAAATTTGTTGTCATACAGTTGTTTATAATAGTCTGTAATGATTCTTTGTATTTCTGTGGTGTCAGTTGTAACGTCTCCCTTTTCATTTCTGATTTTTGTTATTTGGGTCTTCTCGCTCCTTTTTTTGTTAATCTAGCTAATGGTGTGTCTATTTTGTTTTTCTTCTCAAAAAACCAACTTTTAGTTTTGTTGATCTTTTCTATGGTTTTTTGGGTCTCTCTTTCATTTAGTTCTGCTCTGATCTTAATTATTCCTTTCCATTTACTGCCTTTAGGTTTGGATTGTTGTTTTTCAAATTCATTGAGGTGTAGCATTTGATTGTTTATTTAGAGTCTTTCCATTTTTTTGATATAAGGATTTATTGCAATAAATTTGCCTCTTAGTACTGCTTTTGCAGTATCCCACAAGTTTTGGTGTGATGTATCTTTATTTTCATTAGTTTCTAGAAATTTTTTGATTTCCTGTTTAATTTCTTCTTGGACCCATGGGTCATTCAAGAGCCTATTATTCATTTTCCATATATTTGTATAGCTTCCAGCAATTTGCTTATTGTTTATCTCGTTTTAGTCCATTGTGGTCTGAAAAGATTGTTGGAATGATTTCAGTTTTTTAAAATTTGCTGAGACTAGATTGGTGACCTAATATGTGGTCTATCCTAGAGAATGTACCGTGAGCTGATGAGAAGGAAGTGTATTCTTTAGCTGTTGGGTGAAATGTTCTGTATATATCTGCCAAGTCCATTTGGTCTAGGGTATAGATTAAATCCTGTGTCTCTTTGTTGACTTGTTTTCTGGAAGTCCTGTCCCATACTGAGAGAGGGGTGTTTAGATCACCCACTATTAATGTATTTGGTCCTATCTCCTTTAGGTCTAAGAGTGTTTGCTTAATATATCTGGGTACTCCATTTTGGGTGCATACATGTTTATGATTGTTATGTCTTCTAACTGGATAGCTCCTTTATCATTATGTAATGGCCTTCTTTGTCTTTCTTAATGTTTTTTGGTTTAAAGTCTATTTTGACCAATATAAGAATAGCTACTCCTGCTCGTTTTTGGTTTCCATTTGCATGGTATATCTTTTTTTATCCCTTCACTTTTATTTTATTTATTTTTTTTTTTTTCCTTTTTGTCTTTTTTCGTGTCCGGCAACGGATCGCAACCCTCAGTGTCGCGCCCGTACCGGACCGGGACCAGCAACGGGACCGCAACCCTCGGTGCTGCGTCCGCACCCCGCACACACAGCGAGGGGGAACCGGGCG
>NW_007730202.1:78809-117079 GCF_000696425.1 Galeopterus variegatus
CGGGAACCGGCCTGTATGTGGGATCCGAACCCTCAGCGGGAGCGCCGCCGCACTCCCAAGCGGCGCACTGTAGCAGTGCGCCACCGGGCCGGCCCTATCCCTTCACTTTTAGTCTGAGTGCCTTTACAGGTGAGGTGGGTCTCTTGAAGACAGCATATACTTGGGTCTAGCTTTTTAATCCAGTCAGTCAGTCTGTGTCTTTTGAATGGGGAGTTTAGTCCATTCACATTCAGAGTAGTTATTGAGAAGTATAGTTTAATTCCTGTCATTTAATTGCTACTTGTTTAGGTGATTTAAATATCTTTTGATCATTATTTCCCCTTTTATTTCTCTTCTTCAATGTGAGTTGGGAATTTAAGGCGGAATGATTTAGCTTCTTTCTCTTTCTTGCTGGCATTTTTGTTTTAACTGTGGGTTTTGCTCTTGCTTGTGTATTCGTAATGATGGTCACCATTATTCAGATTCCAGATGAATGACTCCTTTGAGAATTTCTTGCAGGGCTGGTCGTGTGGTGGTAAACTCCCACAACTTTTGTTTATCTAGGAAGTACACTATTTTCCCTCGTTTCTGAAAGAGATCCTTGCTAGGTAAAGAATTCTTGGCTGGCAGTTTTTTTCTTTTAGTATTTTGAATATATTGTTCCACTTTCTTCTGGCCTGTAGGGTTTCATTTGAGAAGTCTGCTGTTAGTTTGATGGGGGTTCCCATATAAGTGACCTGATGATTTTCTCTTGCTGCTTGTAGAATTCTCTTTGTCTTTGAGCTTTGCAAATTTAACTATAATATGTCTTGGGGAGGATCTTTTTAGGTTGAATCTGTTTGAGGACCTTTGAGTTTAATGGATCTGAAGGTCTGTATCTCGCCCTACACCCGGGAAGTTTTCTGTTACTATTTCCTTAAGTAGGTTTTCAATACCTTTTCCTTTCTCTTGCCCTTCAGGAATACCCACAATTCAGATGTTAGAGCACTTGAGGTTGTCTGCTGTCTCTCATAGATTTTCCTCATTATTTTTAATTCTTTTTTCCTCTTTTCTGTCTGCCTTACTTATTTCAAAAAGATCATCTTCAGGCTCTGAAATTCTTTCTCCTGCTTGCTCTACCCTACTGCTCAAGCTCTCAGTCATGTTTTTTATTTCACTGAGTGAGTCTTTCATTTCTAGAAGTTCTGCTACACTCTTTTTTATGGTATTAATCTCTTTGTAGATTTCCTCCTTCATATTCTGGATGTTTTTTCTTGTTTCATTGTGTTCTCTAATTGAGTCTTCCTTTATTTCTTCAAGTTTTCTTAAGATCCTTGCTTGAAATTCTTTTTCAGATATTTCAAAGATTCCCTATTCCATGGAGTCTGACTTTGGAGCATTACTGCATCCTTTTGGTGGTGTCATTTCTTCTTGATTGTTTGTGCTCCTAGTGTTTTTTCACTGATGCTTGTTCATTTGGTAGGGGGTTTGCTTCTTCTCTTACACTGAGGTTGGCTATGGAGTGGCCTTGTTTGCTACTGTGGGGGATGAATTGTCTTTGCTTGACAGTAGGTGTGGTGGTGGTTATGTTAAAGCACCTTGGTTCCCATTTAGACTCTGTGGTCATAGAATGAGCCCCTAGCATGTGGAGTTCTGCTGGGACAAACTCAGTGGGTTGGAACCGTGGCTAGTGCTCCCTCCCGGGTCTGAGGCAGGATGAGGGGCTATGTGGAGCTGCATGGTTCCACTGGCTGGTGTTGCTGCCAGCTGCCCCCAGTGGGCTCACCTGCACAGAGCCAGTTCAGGGTGCAGGACCGGGGCCTGGAGCTCCCCCCTCTGCCTGGGTTCAAGGCAGCGGGATGAGGGAGCCATGTGGAGCTGCCTGGTTCCGCTGTCTGGTGCTGCTGCCGGCTGCTTCCGGCCCAGACAATCACTTTCAACTGGCACATTTTTTTTTTTTTTTTTTTTTTCCTTTTTGAGACCAGCCACACCGCGTTCAGCCAGTGAGTGCTATGAGCGCACAGGTCATCCCTATATAGGATCTGAACCCGCGGCGGGAGCGCTACTGCACTCTCAGCGCCACACTCTCCCGAGTGCGCCACGGGCTCGGCCCTCAACTGGCACATTTTTTTTTTTTTTTCCTTTTTGAGACCAGCCACACCGCGTTCAGCCAGTGAGTGCTATGAGCGCACAGGTCATCCCTATATAGGATCTGAACCCGCGGCGGGAGCGCTACTGCACTCTCAGCGCCACACTCTCCCGAGTGCGCCACGGGCTCGGCCCTCAACTGGCACATTTTTTTTTTTTTTTCCTTTTTGAGACCAGCCACACCGCGTTCAGCCAGTGAGTGCTATGAGCGCACAGGTCATCCCTATATAGGATCTGAACCCGCGGCGGGAGCGCTACTGCACTCCCAGCGCCACACTCTCCCGAGTGCGCCACGGGCTTGGCCCTCAACTGGCACATTTTAAAATATCACTAATCTTTTTGTGTGCCACAAAATAATTTATGAAAAAGTTTTTCAGTAAGGTATTTTCTAAAAGGAACTATATATTTGGGGCTTCATAGTTTAAGGCAAATCTCAAAAATTTTGTCTTTAGCTACTGAAAAAGATCATTTGTAACAATTTACATTTAAATATTTAGCCTTCATAGACTCAAAACTATAGGAGTCGTCTTAAAACATTCTTCTAGATCCTTTTGTATGAAGTTTGATTAAACAAAATGTTTGGGGTAGTTTTCTATAACACTTTTGTCTTAACACATTTATATTATTATCTTTTTTTTTTCTTTTTTTTTTTTTTTGGCAACTGGCCTGTTTGGGGATCCATTATCATATCTTTATTAGAGATTATATTTGGATTATTGCATATCTGTTGTTTACATAGCTTAGGAATTTTTCTAATTCATGATATTTGTAAATGACATTGTTTTAATTCATCATCACAAGATGTGAAGAATTCTCCACTAGGACTTTTTCTTGAAAGATTTGTGAATTAAGTGGAAGTAAATACCTAAAATTTAAATGCAGCTCTTAAAAGTTATTTTCTTTAATGTTATGAATGCTAGTAGATAATGAAGTTCTACAAAGATTGAGTTATGGGCTGGCCCTATGGCGCACTCGGGAGAGTGCAGCGCTTGGGAGCACAGCGGAGCTCCCGCCGCGGGTTCGGATCCTATATAAGGATGGCCGGTGCGCTCACTGGCTGAGCGCAGTGTGGGTGACACCATGCCAAGGGTTGCAATCCCCTTACCGGTCACAAAAAAGGACAAAAAAAAAAAAAGATTGAGTTATGATAAAATCTGGTCTGTACTATTGTCTTACATTGTTTAAATTTTTATAAACATCTTTCCAAGATATGTTTTTGAGAAAGTAATCTATTTAATGTGTTTAACATTTGTATTAACTGTCAGTATATTTTCCAAAATAATTAAAAGTGATTACTGATGGTTTTATACATAAAATTAAGTTTTCACAAGCATCATTAATTATTGTAGTATTTTATTCTTTGATAAAACAAGCACATAAGAGCATAAAACAAGCATCATCTGGGATGTTTATATTTGAAGGTAAATGTTTAGGTAATAATAAATCTGAATGACATGATTGTTCTAATTACTAAGATTGTTACACTCATTAGATATTATGAAAACTATGCAATTTCAAGATCATTGATCACACAAGTTTAGGGATGCCAGAAATGATACTCAGATTGGCATAGGCCTTTGGACAACTGACTGACTGACTGCTTTGCCAGAAAGAGGGTTTGGGCCAAATAACAAGGCCAAAGCTGAACTTCTGTGCATCCCTGTTACTGAGGAAGAGAAATACTAGTTTTTAGGTGCTCTGTCTTATACCTGTCACAGATCCATGCATCCAGGAGGGGAAAAGGTATTTAACAATTGTGTACACTGATGATAAAGTTTGAATAGATGCATACAATGTGAAAACAATGAAGTTTAGAATTTGTTCAGCATTTATGAAGGAATGGATATCATATTAACAAAAAGTTTAGGGAAGATGAAGACCAGGTGCTGTTCTATGTTTCATTGAATTTGATTTTGATTTATTTATATTTCTTTGGCAGCTGGCCAGTTAAAATAGTTAAAATTGCAAAAAAGAGTTACAATAAATTTTACAAAAGTTCAGGGTGTTATGGAAGCTTTCAACTGGAAATTAGCCTTGTCAGCTGGGGAAAACATTGCATCATCAGGGACACCCTCCCTGAAGAAATGACATTAAAACTGAGACATGAAAGATAAAAGACTTATGTCATTTGTATTGTATTATATCTTCCATTCTCTGAAATGGCAGTCTTACTGATGCCAGCAGTCCAAACATTTGCCTGGTTTCCTTACATACATATCACAGGAGCATCTGGTAGTATATTCAATGTACTTAGAAGGATATAACAAATCTAGAAGCGGCAGTCTCACCAGACCAAAAATCCAGACCTGGACATTTCTATCAGGAGAACTTGAAAAAGGCAGTGGGCCTAATGGAATTGTGACAAAAAAATGTTAGGGGTGGTGTTGAATATGGGGTTGTACAGATGAAACACGATTTGACAGGAATTGATAATTGTCAAAGTTGTGTTGAGTATATGAGTTTATTTTATAGTCTCACTACTTTTATATATGTTTGAAATTTAATTTAAAAGTTTGGGGTAAATAAGCCAAAAAATTATGCATTATTTTGGTAGGGGATGTTATAAAATTCTCTTCCAAAAACCCTGATGTTAATTTATTTTTAAAATCTTTATTCTTTAATACCTGCAGGTCAAAGTCTATAGCTTTAATAAAAATGGCTTGGTTTGGTTTTGCTTCCTTTTAGAAAAAGTCAGTTGCTTAGAATACAAAATGACCTCTGTCTGGTAAAATAATTGATTTGGGGTCTTCAGATTCTGATAAGACAACTTTAGCAGGTATGCAACTATTTCTAAGCCAGAGTTTCCAGGTGAAGCCTCTGAAAAAATGCCATATTGATGACAGTGACTAGTGTTGAGAAATCTTTTCAATCAATACTGACAGTGGGAAAGAGTTGACATAAATAACCATATCCTTCTCTTTGAAATGATAATCAATAATAGGAACTTGTAGAACAGTGATTTTTAAGCAAGTTGTGCATCAGAATTACCTGGGGAGCTTTTAACAACTACAGATGCCTGGCTCCACCCCTAGAGATTAAGTTTCATTTGGTTATGGTTGGGCTCAGACATTAGTATTTTTTAAAAGCCCCCTAGGTGATTCTAATGTGCAGTCTGTTAAGAGCCTATTTTAGGGCCTAAACATACAGCAGCTTTTTCAGCTCTTTGAAGAATCTTTCCCCAGTGACTAGAGCTGTCCTTTCCACTGAATTGCATCACAATCTGTTATCCAGAATGTTACACTGATTTACCTGTCATAGTCTAAAGCAACTTCTTACCTGTCATAGTCTAAAGCAGCTTGCATCAGAAGCTGTTGTTTTGGTGATGATTCACTGTCATCAGTGTTGAATCAAGATATTTTTCTAAAACATATTTGAATTAAAATTATATTTTGACACAAAAGTCCTTTTTAAATTTCATCAGTGGTGAATCAAAGTATTTTCCTAAATCTATATGAATTTTAAATTATATATTGAAAAAGTGCTTTTTAGATGTTTTTTATCAAATATTACTATTTTTGTTTTTGAATTATCACTCAGACAATAGTAAGTGTATTCATTTAGCATCTGTGCTTGAAATTATTTTGGTTCAGCAAAAAGAAAATTTGAAAACAAGTAAAACTTTGCTATTCTGCTACTAGAAGTATGTTGAAATGAAAGCATAACCTCTTATTAGTGTTTTCATTAGTGCCTGGAACAGTGATATAGAGCAGGCACTCTGCATTTTTTACCAAATGAGTAAATTTATGAAATCTTAAATCTGTCTTAACTTTGGGAGATTTGAGTACAGTAGAAAAGGAAATTCTATTTTACTGTTTTTGTCATTTTTTTTCTTACATGCTTATCCCTCTTTGAGGTCTTTTGGTTATGTGCTAGATTCTGTTTTAGTTGCTACAGGTGTAGCAATTAAACAAAACAGACAAAAAAATTCCTTCTCTCATGGAACTTACATTCTAATAGAGGGGATAGATAAATTTTTAAAAACATAATATGTAAATTATTATTATGTGGCGATATGCTCCTTTCCCTTCACCAGTTCATTCTCCTACTTTTTCCCCTAGAACTAAGGAAACAGGATTGCACCAAGGAAGGAGAAAGTTGTAGTTTTAACTAGGCTGGTGAGGGAAGACCTCATTGAGAAGATGCCGTTTGTTTAGAGAGCTACAGATGAGGGAGCAAGCTGCGTTGCTATCTGAGAATATATCAGACAGAGAGAACAGCAGGTGCAAAGGCTCCAAAGCAGGAGTGGGCCGGCTGTATTCACAGAATATTCAGGGTGCTAGTGAGGCTAGAGCAAAGAGCACAGGCAAAAGTAGAGAGCTGGCCAGAGAAGCGTGGGGTGGGGGCTGGGCGAGGCCCATACTCTGTAGGCCTTGTAGCCACGATAGTTCTTTGTCTGTTACTCCGAGTGAGATGGGGAGCAATTGGTGGGTTCTGAACAGAGGAGTGACATGATCTAACATAAATTTTTTAACACCATCACTCTTGCTGCCACATTGAGAATTGCAACAGATGGGGAGAGGCAGGGAAAACAATTAGGAGGCTTTTTGGTAATCTAGTCAAGGAATGGTATGGACCAAAGAGAAGCAGTGGAAGTAATAAGAATTGATCAGATTCTGTTTTGAAGGTGGAACCATCAGGATTTGATGACTGGTTGGACATGGATGTGAAAAGAGTCAAGTTTAACTGCAAGGTATTTGGCTTAGCAACTGGATTCTGGAAGGAGAGAGTAGCCATTTACTCAGATGGAATGTCCTTAGAAGGACCTGGTTTTAGGGGGAAAATGAGGAACTCAGTTTTCACTCTACTTAATTTTGAGATATCTATTAGACATCCAAGTAGAGATGTCAAGTGGACCATTAGGTATCGAAGTCTAGAATTCAAGGAAGAGGTCCAGACCAGAGATAATAAATTTGAGAGTTGTCAACACATAGTTATCTAATATTTAAAGTTATCTAATATTGGATAATATCACCAAGGGAAAGAACATTCATAGAGAAGAGACCTACAGGGAGAGACCCTGGGGCACTCCGATATTAAAAGGTCTGAGGAGTGCCAGTGAGAGGGGGGAAAACCAGGTGGAGAAAATGTTCCATGGAGAAGGGCGTCATCAACTGTATTAAATGCTGCTGATAGAGTAAGATGAGGACTGAGAAATGTTGGTTGGACTTGGCAGCATGGATGACTTTTGTACATTTAATCCTCACAAGAACCCTATGAGGTAGATGGTATTTTTGTCCTTATTTTACCAAATTAAGAACAAAAAGTTTTATGGTCATCAAATAATGTGTCCAAGGTAAAACACTACTGAGTGACAAATCTGGGTATTAAACTCTAACTGCTAACCTATACTTCCTTTTTATATAATCTAGACTTTTATTTTGAAAAACATTTGAAACTATGGGGAAATTTAGATTAATGTAACAAAATATATCTTCTACTCATTAGATTTAATATTTTCTAAAATTTGATTCAGATATACATTTTTAAATAAGAGAAATAAAACATTAGTCATTCATTCAAAAACATATTGAATGCCTACCAACTGCCAGTTGCTCATTCTGGGCACTTGGAATAAATAGGTGAAGAACATAAAGATTCCTGCCCTTAGACGAGAGAAAATAGATAATAAACAGTAATTATACGTTAGAAGGTGATAAGTGGTATGGAAAAAGAAAAAATATATATATAGCAGGGCAAGGGGGGTCAGGAGTATTGGGCTGAGAGGTACAAGGCAAGTTGCACTTTTTAATAGGGTGGTCCAAATAGGCCTTATTACAAAAATGACATAAGGAAACTTATCTGGGGGAAGATAGTTTCAGACAGATGGAATAGCCAGTGCAAAGGAGGAGGAAGACATGAAGTTCCCTTTATTCCCTTTTCTAATCCATTCTCTTTTTCTCACCAGAAGCAACTGAGACTGTGAAGTAAATGTGTATCCTTCCAGTCTTCATTTTTTTTTTTTATTTCCTTTTTGTCTTTTTTCGTGACCGGCAACGGATCACAACCCTCAGTGTCGCGCCCGTACCGGACCGGGACCGGCAACGGGATCGCAGCCCTCGGTGTTGCCCCCGCAACTCGCTCAGCCAGTGAGCTGCCGGTCTGTATATGGGATCCGAACCTTCAGCGGGAGCGCTGCCGCGCTCCCAAGCGGCGCACTGTTAGCAGTGAGCCACCGGGCCGGCCCCCAGTCTTCATTTTTATACTTTTAATATATATATGTGTGTCCATAAACAGTATTTAATATTGTCTGGTTTTGATTTATGTAAATAATGTCATACCATATTTGCTTTCTTTTGTTCAAAATTAATGATGAGCAAAATATATAAATCTAGTTTGTCCATTTTAACAGCTATTTAATATTCTGTAAATATGCCACAATTTATTGTCCCCCCGTTACAGTGTTGTATTAATGATTTTAATACACATTCTCTTCTGCATAAGTGACAGTTTTTAAGATTTTATATCTAGAAATGAAATAGCTGGGCTATTCATGTGCATTTTCAACTGTATTAGGTACTGCCAAATTGTTCAATTGCTGACATCAACAGTGTATTAAGGGTACTACTTTCTGTCCTCACCAACCTTTGGTGTTGTTGGTCTTTCATTTTTGCTAGTTTGATGGAGTGAATTTTTGTTTTTATAGTAATTTCCCAGATTACTAGCAAGATTGAGCTCCTTTTCAAATGTTTATTGGTCATTTCTACTCTTCTCCTTTGCCCATTTAGTTATTGGCCTGCTTTTTCTTACTGATTTATATCATTTTTTAATTTAAAGTAATCTTTCTAAATGTTTTCTTTTCCTTTTTTTTTTTTTTTTTTTGTGGATGGCCAGTACAGGGATCCAAACTCTTGACTCTAAATGCTTTCAGAGAAACTAAAAGGACTACAGAGTATTTTGTTGCCATCAACGGCTAAGTGATAAAATTTACTTCTGATTTTTTAAAACTTGTTTTCTTTAGTAATTACTGACTTATTCCTACAACTTAATAAGCCAACTCTTATTTCTGTAAATTGTGGATTATGCTGTCTCTTAATTGCCTGCTGCCAACCTAGCACAGGGTGGAAATGTTCAAAAAGTGAAGTAAAATTAAAATCAGAAATTACTTTATAAGCTTTAATAGAATATTTGATTGGGGAAAGCATAGAGCATAAAGCATGTTGTTACAGGATGTGTGTGTGTGTATTTTGATAAACCATGCAATTTAGTTTCCCACATTGTTCCTCTATTCCCATCTTTTCTAATAGTATTGTTGTTATAAATATATAAAAGTGGGGCTGGAATACTTCCTTTTGAGATCGTCATTATCAGATACTGAATATCAAGCCACATTATTATACTATCGACTCTTTCCTGTCAAATATAACAAGTACTTAAAAAAAAAATAGTGCTGCTTGGACACATAATGCCCTAAATCTTATTTTATCTAGATATAGAAAGTTTATATATTTAAATGTAACAATCCTTGGGTAAATTGTATCTTACTGTCTTTCAGATTAACAAATAGAAATATTATACACAATCCTGCAGAGTGGACTTTAATTGCTATGGTGTTGCTGTCATTGTAAGTACTCTTTTAACTCTAAATCCTAAATATGAAGAATTTTGATTAGGGAAAAACAGAGTTATTCACTGATCTTGTAAACTGCCATGGAAAATGTCATGCCTCTATTTAGTGCCATATTTTCCCTTCCTATAAGGTAAAATAATTTTCATGTAGTGATATGCCATATTTCGATAAGCTCTAATCATTCTCTTTATATTTGTTACCATCTTTTCTTCTGAGGACCTTTTTCTTCACAAATACTATTTGTTACCATCTTTTGAAAGAAAATAACATCCCTATGTGTGTTGTATACTAAACTAAATAGAATAGAATAGTTCTTTAGTTTCAATTTTAATAGTTCATTTTATTAACATTGAACACGATTTATTATTTTAAATCTGTATTTTTACATATCTAAAGCTATTTCATTTTTCTTCAACATATTTTATCATTAACAGCATCAGAAAAGTTTTGTTTTCCAAATTAATGTACATTTTCAAATCTAAAAGATTTAAAGGAACTAAAGTAGATGCTTACTATACATGCATGCATAAAACATTTAATACTCATTCACCTTTTGAGAAACCACTAGTGGTTTCTAAGGCTATTTTTCAACAGAATTAAAACACATTTAATAAGTGTAGTGTTTTTCAGCTTGAATTGCAAAAACTTTCTTTTGAGGACCATTTATTACTGCATTACTGTTGCTGCTTGGTGCTTGTTAGGTCATTGAAGCCCACAGGACGTTGAAAACTTACCAGACACTCAAAGGTCAAGAAGTGTTATGAGTCAACCTCATAGCGACTCCAGCCCTGCTCTCTTGTTCTTTGATATTACTCAGTCTGACATGTTATTCTGGCTTCACTGTCCCAAGGAAGGCTGTGCTGGGAAGCATTAGAGTAGGCTTCAGTGAGCCAGAATCTGTGTCACCCAACCAGATACAACTCACATGATTCATTAAATCAGAACACAGAAAATAACTTTACTTGAATGCCCCGATATAAATTTTTTATCAACCATAAGAACAAATCTTTTGTCATTTTACTATTCAGTGTTCCGGTTGAATTGATAATTTGTGAAACAGATCTTATTAATTTTTTAGAAAGTTCTTTCCATTTTATGAAATTTGTAAATATTTCGGTCACTGGCATAGAAAATATCAGTATCTCTGCTCAC
The DNA here is from genome assembly GCF_000696425.1 of Galeopterus variegatus. Lineage (NCBI taxonomy): Eukaryota > Metazoa > Chordata > Mammalia > Dermoptera > Cynocephalidae > Galeopterus > Galeopterus variegatus. The sequence goes on from NW_007730202.1 coordinate 89,635, forward strand.
CCACCATATCATATGCCTGCTAATAAGCCCTCGTAGACAACTCTTTAACTGTACTTCTGCAATTCATTATACTAAAGGAAAAGTAACTTTTTTGATTGACAAGTCAGAGGCCTAGGCGCAGTAGTAATCTCAGAATCTTGCTTTCTAAGCCAGTGACTGCAAGTATTATCTTCAGGAGCAACTGCTTAATGAGAACACATTAGGTCCTACTTTTTTTGGACTTATTTTGTATTTTTGCCACATCTCTAAAATGTATAGCAAGGAACCAAAAAAAAAAAAGGAATGGAAAATGAAATAATAAAGGCTACCATTAAAATTTTATATGATCATGCAAAAATATACCTCTAGTGTTTGATTTTAATAGAGGCACCCATGTGGCACAAAGGTATTGAAAGCTTTGCTAATCTTTTTATGCACAATTTGACTTCCCTAACTTTGGATGTAATGTAGGGAACCTCTTATTTCAAGGGTTAGTGGCCCATAAAAATAGTAATTTAATTGAACTCAAGAAACAAACTGCACACACCTTAGGTGTATTGCATGCTTCACATTGTGCAGTCAATCTTGAAGTTGTAGCAGTAAACACTGACATTTCCTTTTGTCATTTGTATTGCCTCCTTTTTCATTATGCCCTTACCCCTAGAGCTAGGGCTGATCTTTCCCTAGTCATTGGTCTATTTGATCCCTGGACAACTAAACTCCTTTCCAGTTAGGACCCTTTTGGCTACTGTTTAAAATCTTTGGTCACTGTAAACACCAAGTAAGATGGTGCTTCCTAGGTTTTTGCCTTTGGAATCTTGTTTTTTCATAATTCTGTCTAATTTTTGCCTTAGGCCCTCCTTGCAAATCCTTTCCATTCTGCATTTGCAGATTCTGTACATTAAATATAAAATAGAGTTCGAAGATAACACATCTTTCCATGAACTTTTTGAAGACCCCTTGTATTAACATTAAAAACATTTGAACCACAATATGTAGCTTACCATTATATACAGATAGGAATTTTATACCTATATAAACCCAGAAAGAAATTTGATCAAGTAGAGTTGGTACAGTTGATTATTGTACACTCACTGAAATGCATCTATATATGAAAGTACATCATGACCCACTCCCACCCCATTTAGATTTCTTACTAATTCCTGGGACTTGAATCTCCTTATTCTTTGATCATCAGCTTCTAAGACTTCTGTCTCTTGCTCCCATATTATTTTATTTCTTAAAGTCTCCTTTAGCTTTTCATATTTCTGCCCCCCCAGGGAATCTGTGGCTCAACCGATAGTCCCTTTCATTCCCATGTTTGTCTTTTTATCACCCTTTTACAGTAACTATTACTGAACAAGTCAGGAGTAAAATTAAAATATATACTCATCATGTTAAAACTGATACCATTGACTTCTATAAAGTATAATAGTACTTTAATTTATATTTCCACCCTTCTTTCCTCCCACTTACAGTTCAGAATTACTTTTTATGGGTTTTTTTTGTTTGGTTTTTTTTTTTTTTTTGGTTTTGGCAGCTGGCCAGTACAGGAACACAATTACTTTTTAAAGTTGAAGGCATTTTGTCATTGAGGAAAAAGCAGGCATGAGGGCCAACACTGGATAAAGAGCCTTACAGTGAAAAATATAGAGACTGTATGCACCAAAAAAAAAAAAACGGGCACATATAAAGAGAAGGGGGAAACACATACAGACATATTTATGGGTCAGTAACCCTACCTTTGAACCTTTTCGCTTATTGCCACTAATATTGAATACAGGCATACATGTGAGTATCTTTTTAAAAAATAATTATTCTGTTATTCAGAAAGCCTTTGCATTTACTCAAATTTCCAATGGAATTTTTTTAGTCATAACTTATAGGCATTTCTGGAATTCATGTTAAATAAACTTCTTGTAAGTCTTTATAGCTAGGAAAAAGATTCTGAATGGCAGTTGTAGTCCCTGAAGATGAATATATGATAATATGTTCAGCATATTATGACAATAGTACTGTTCTTTCTGTATGAGTATTGCAAAGTTTTGTTATTACTAGCATTTGCTTCATGCATGAAAGCTGTTTTCAAAATTCTTGTGAACCACTTTGAAAAGGATACATATACATACGTATATATGATTGTGTTAGTATGTTGCTGTACTTGTTCAAGTCTAATTCTTGTTAAAGGAACGTGATAGTCCAGAACAACAGAAACAAAGCTGGGTTTTGAATTTTTATGTCTGTATTCTTAAAAGTAAATAAGGTATTTGTGTAGCAAATCTTCTTTTCCTGGTTACTTCCATTGTACTTTCACAAATGTACAAAAGTACTTCAAAAAGTTCATGGAAAAATGGAATTAAAAGATAACACACATCTTTCCATGAACTTTTTGAAGACCCCCTTGTATTAATATTAAAAACTTTTGAACTACAACATGTAATTTATCAGTGTATACTGATGGGAACTTTATACCCATATAATCTCAGAAAGAAATTTGATCGAATAGAGTTGGGACAGTTGAACATTGTACATTCAGTGAAATGTACCTATATGTGAAAGTACATCATGACCCATTCCTACCCCATTTAGATTTCTCACTAATTCCATGGGTCTTGAATGGGTCTTGTGATTGCAACATTTATTGGTACTTACATTGTGTATTCAGACCCTTACTGGTTGCCAAGAGCACATGGAAAGACCTTTTAAAGCAGAGCTTAAACAGTATCCTTTTATTTAATAATGAAGGAATTAATGTTCTTTTAGTCCTCCCATTTTTATTAAATAAATGTTATTAAGATTCTCAAGAACTCCTTACACATAGAAGAACATCTATAATAGTGATAGTTGATTGACCCAGTATTTCTTTTTTTAAGAACTGATTAAAAATATAATAATCTGGTAATTCTGAGATTTATTGCTTAAGCACTTGGTTATAATTTTGCATCTCAGTCGAACTTTATCACGCTTTACTCTTACATCAAGTTTTGCTCTTGGCAAAGGTACTCTGTATTGAAATAACACAAAGTTGAATCTGATTTTCCGGAATATATATGCTCTGGTAAGATGTTAGGCTCTCTCCACAGTCTTTGATGCAGTGACATTTTTTAAAATTTGTACAAATATATAGTCAATCTTCTGTATTTTAGTATCTATATACCCCACTGTGTACAGCTTGTTAATGTGCTTACATATTTTTATATGTTTATATACCAAATAAGAAAGCACAACAAACTGCATAAGTGTATTTTATCATGCAGTATCATAGTGTATCGTATACTTGTGTATATATTCCTTATAATTCCCATCTTACCCACAATATAGGACACCAGAACGTGAAGAATCACTTTTCATTATAGTTACAATATTTAGAATAGTTTATTTGAGAAGATTTTGACTGGTACTTTGAGAAGATTTTATTGCTATAGGACACCTCCAACAGACCTGTCCCTCTTCTTTCCTTCGTTCTTAGTTTTCCCCAGTCTTCTTTGACTTCTATCATTATACTTGAGCCTGTAACACAAGGGGGAACTATCCCAATGCTGACCTAAAGCTAAGAAATCGAGGGAAAGAACCACACCAAAACTGGCAGCCAAATAGAAACCATACAGGAGGCTATCAAGATGCAGATAACTGGCCTGAGTTCCTTTATGTGCAGCCAGCATGCAAAAATGGGAATCAAGTTTCTTCCAGAGTGCTTGTACTTAAAATATAACTTTTTCAGCCAAGTTTAATATGGAACCTCTGTAAATAGTTCACTACTTTGTATTCTGATGATCTATGGTTAATTGAAGCATAGGAGTCAAATGTTTTTTAATGAGTGACCAGGGAGAGAGATATGTGTTGTATTCCATGGGAATTATTTGGTTATCTAATGAAGGAGATGAATACTTACTTTGTGTTACTCAGGAAGGATAGAGGGTAAAATGACTTGTAGTGGTCTAACATGGATACATGCTATTCCTAGTTTTATGCCCTTGATGTTCCCTAATGGAAAGCTTTCAAGACCATCTCCAAAAATGTCTGCTTTCATTTTATTTATCTGAACTGGCTGTTTCCAGTGAACTGTGGCCTGCTTCCTAGGCAGAGACCATGCAATAGTTTATTCCCTCTAAAAGCTTTGAGTATGCCCGTCATTCAGGGAGTAGCATGTAAGTCCTGGGAAATGGTATTTAAACAAGCTTAACTTGACCATGATCACTAAAGAAAAGCCATCACTGGACACGGTCAGCCACTTTAGGTAACCATCATACAGATAGATAGATGCTCTAGAGAGTCACTTCCCTAGGGCTACCAGGCATGAGTGGAAAGATGTGACTAAAGCTTTTTGCCTCAGCAGACTGTTTTTTTAAAGCTTGCCCATCACTAATTTCCTCAGAAATATTTGTGAGCACATCATGAAAAACAAAGATATGGCTCCTTAGAAATGTATTAGTTCTTAGAAGTATTCCCAAGCCTTTCTCTTTAGTTCCATGTGTTTGAGACCATATTAGAAAATCATATAAGTTTTTTTTTTTATATTTCCTTATAATTATGGAATTTTTATATTTAATTGAACTTTTTACTGAGATAAAATTTATATAACATAAAATTTACCATTTTAAAGTATACAGTTCACTGGTTTTTAGTATATTCACTATGTTGTGCAGCCATCACCACTAATTCCAGAACATTTCTGTCACTCCAAAAAGAAACCTCATATCTATTAGCTCATTCCCAATTTCCCCTTCTCCCATCCTCAGGCAACCACAAATCTACTGTATCTCTATGGATTTACCTACTCTGAACATTTCATATAAATGGAATCATATAATACATGATCTTTTATGTCTGACTTCTTTCACTTAACGTATTTTCAAGGTTCTTCCATATTGTATCGTGTAACAGTACTTCATTCCTTTTTATGGCCTAATGATATTCCATTGTATGGATATACCACATTAGTTTATCTGTTCATGAGTTGATGGACATTTGGGTTGTTTCCACGTTTTGGCTACTGTGGATAAACATGTTGTAAACATTCACTCACAGGTTTTTTGAGTAGATATATATGTGTATTAGTCAGGGGTTCTCTAGAGAAACAGAACCAATATATATATAAATATATGGGAGTAGGATATGTATATAAGTACATGGGAGGGGATTTATTAGGGGAATTGGCTCCTGTGATTGTGAGGGATAAGGAGTCCCACGATAGGCCATCTGCAAACTGGATGTAAGTAGCATGGCTCAGTCCAAATCCCAAGGCCTCAGAACCAGGGAAGCTGATGACATGATCCTCTGGAAGCCTCAGAGATAGGAAAGCCAATGGTGCCATTGGTTTAAGTCCTAGAACCCAAAAGCTGAAAAATCTTGAGCTCTGATGTGCACAGACAGTAAAGCAGAGCATATCCCAGCTCCAGAGCAATTCACCTTTTCCCCATTTTTGTTCTCTCCAGGCCCCCACCAGATCAGGTGGTGCCCACCCATAATGAGGGTGGATCTTTTTCACCTAGTCCACTCAGGCCCACATGCTAATCTCTTCTGGACATATCATCATGGACACACCCCAAAAAATTGCTTTAACAGGTTTCTAGGTATTCCTTAATCTAATCAAGTTGACACCTAGAATTAGCCATCACAATATATTTTTAGTTTTCTTGGTTATATATAGATACCTAGGAGTGGAATTGCTGGGCCATATGTTTAACCTTTTGAAGAACTACAAACTTTTCCACAGCAGCTACACCATTTTACATTTTCACTGGTAATGTATGAAGGCTCCAAAGATTGAACTTTAATAAAAGTCATCTTGTCTTGCCTCACACCCAGTAGTCATTTTAGGGGCTTCTATATGCAGTTTCTCCAAAACTTAAATATGCCTATTCTAATTGATTATTGATTTTCATGGACTTGTAACGTCAATATCTTATGTTCTAGGAATTTCTACCACATATGCAAAATGAGTGCCTATGAGTTTCACCCCCAAAAAAGGTCATAGTGTTGAATTTGAAACCATATAAACTAAATGTCTGAATGGCACCTAATGATATTTCTTCTGGATTCCCCAGTATCCATAAAATTCCTTTTTTGTGTTTGTTTTGCTTGCATAAATCTTAGATTTGTTTATCTTATGATGTTTACTCTCCTATTACATTTTCATTGTGAAGTTTAAGTATTTACCTCTTTACTTAGGGTTAAATAATAAATAGATTACTTCTACCCCCCCCATACTTATTGCTGAGAGTTTATAAGAAAAATATAATATTTTTCATTGAAGTAACTTTACCCTCAGGCAGTAGAGCAATGTGGGAATCCAGATACTTTGTAAAGAAATACTTGTTTAAATTTTTAATCAAAACCTACTGTTCTTTTTTTTCCAAAACCAACTTTTTTACAGTGAATTTTTTCTCAGAATGCCCTTTATCTTTGGCAATTTTATAATGTTAGCCTTTTTTTAAATCCACGTATAGCTGAGAGTTCCCAACCTCAGACCAAAATCTGTATTAAAAGTGAACAAGGATCCTCAGCAAAAAGATGTCCTTTCCAGCTTCCCCATCCCAAGTAGCAGCAGCAGTGGTGATGATGGCAGTTTGCAGCAGTTGGTCCTTACCAATCACAGCCCTAATTTCAGGAGCCAGTCCCCAGATCAGATCACATACTAACTGAGCTCCCTGAGAGCTAGGAACATGAGGCTTAAGGGCACTGTTACTCCTAGCCTTGGGGTTCCACACTACAAGTGTGATGATCATTCTGTGATTATTCGGGGCACCCCTAGTTGATTCCATTTCATACAGCATTGAAAAAAAGCTGGGGAGGACTGGCTGGTTGGAGCATGGTGCTGATAAAACCAAGGTCCAGGGTTCAATTCCTATACAGCCAGCCACCAAAAAAAAAAAAGTCTGGAGCCCCACTATTCTGAGAGAATTGTTGCAAAGCAACAGTTATGTAGAAAAGCTTTTCCAACACTCATCTACAAAGCTGCTCTATTGATCTGTCGCAAACAGGATTTAGATATAAAGTTTTAAAGTCACTACAACCCAGCCCTTCAAACAAACTTATGTGTATTATATCACTACAAAGTGAGTTACAAAGAACTTGTTTCTTTTGAATTAGAAATATCAATGAAAAGCATCCTTGCTTCCTTATTAATAGCTAATCCTAAAGCATTAAATGCAAACATTATCAGGGCATAAACCATCTGCTATAAGAAAAGCATTTTATTTTATTTGGCTATCATTATCTTTTATAGTCAAAGTTTTTATCTCAGTTTTCTAGATAATAGTTGTGAAATGGAAAGCCCATAATGATGTACTTCTTCGTGGTATATGAGGGTACTTTTAAAAGTTCATAGAAAGATTGATATTATCTTTTAATTCTGTTTTCCATGAACTTTTTGAAGTACTCTTGTATTCTTGCCTACTTTCTTTGTTTCTCTTACAAATCCTTAATAGTACTAGGTTCAAACTAGGTACTTCTATTGCATAAAATATTGTGGGGGCACTTTAAAGTTACCTCACATGCTTTTTGGTTTTTCAAATTTTGGGCTTTATCTTTGTACCTAAGATAAAATTAAGTGCAATTTTAATTTATTTAATTAATTTTTATTAAACATTGTGTTGTTATTAAATGTAATTCCCCTACCCCAAAGACCACCTTAAACTATATAAGGGTCTCTTGAAACCCAAAACTCAGTCTCATTCTGGATTGTATCCCGTTCTTGTCCCCAGCTAGCAGTGTAGCCTTGCCCAAGTTCCTTAACCTCATTGGGTATTATTTTTCTTTGGCATGATGAGGGATTGGACTGAATCCAGATTAAATCAACTTGGCAGTATGAATTCAACTATGAGGTGTTATAAGTAAGAATCTGTTCTAGTGCAGTATATCAAAGGCTACTGAAAGAGATAATGAAGATGAGTATATTTAGCATAGGAAACAATTTAATTTTGCTGATAGAGATCCATGGTGACACTATCCACGTGTTTCCAAAGAAATACATTTGAACAATATGGCCAGTCACTCTTTCTACTGAAAGATTACTGAGTGCTCATTTAAGTAAATGGGAGGAACACCCCCAAAATTTCTTTACTCTCTTTCTACCCCAGACTTTAGTTGACATCATATTGCTATCCATATCAAAGATGAAGAACCTTCCCTGAATGCGAAAGGAGACAGTGGAGCGGTTTAGTACCTCAGCATTATACTAAGGGTGGTAAAGAGCAAAATAAGTCTGTAAGTTGATATTTGTAATGTTAAAGTATGTCTTAAAACTCTCTTTTGCTTACAGAATTTTCACTACAATTGGCCTTTTTCCCCACTTCCATTTATTCTTTACATTTTATTCTGTGATTAAGTCTCATCAATAAATAGGGAAGTCTAGAAAGTTATTTTATGTGTGAGTTTCTGATTGTTCAAATTACATTTAAGTAATATTTTTTAAATAGCTCTAGGATTTTTTTTCTCCCTGCTTTTTTATTCCCTCTCATTGATGAAAAGATCCCAAGTGTTCATTCATACAGCTTCTTTGAACCAGTACTAAAAGTAACTTGAGTTTCTTCTCTGAGATAGTACCATCTGATTGCCAGCTAAAGGGTTGATAGGTACATTACTTGTACCCCTGATTTTTCTCCTAAAGAATTCATTTGGACTTTTTTTTGTTTTGTTTTTAATATCATGTAATGAAAACCAGCATATAAGTAGAACCCATGAATACCAGTAAAGATGAGACCCACACTTTGCTGTAGCATCACAGCTGTAAATCAGTGTAGAAGCAGCCATCTACACAATAATGGAAAATTTTTCAAATACCTAGAAATTGTACTCAAAAAATATCCAATGTGGGCTGGCCCGGTGGCGCACTGGAGAGTGCGGCGCACTGGAGAGTGCGCCGCTTGGGAGCGCGGCGGCGCTCCCGCCGAGGGTTCAGATCCCATGCCGAGGGTTCGGCCCGCTCACTGGCTGAGCACGGTGCGGGTGCAACACTGAGGGTTGCGATCCCATTGCCGGTCCCCAGTACGGGCGTAACACCAAGGGTTGCGATCCCGTTACTGGTCAGTAAAAAAGACAAAAAGAAAAAAAAAATATCCAATGAGTTTTTATTGAACAACCAAATAGGTAAGACTATGTCTTAGACCCTGTAGGGGATACAAAGGTTAAACAAATCCTCTGCCCTCAAAGTCTTTCCAGCCTATTAGAGGTTGAGGAAAGGGGGAGATCAACATGTGCACAAATAACTACAATAAAATATAGAATGTGTTAATTGCCAAAAATGAAGCACAGACTAATGTGGGGGTTCAAAGAAAGAAAAGATCTCTATTAGGAAGATCAAAAAAAGGTTTCACAGAAGTGAGATTTATGATGGGTTCAAAAGATAGAAAGGGGGCCGGCCCGGTGGCGCACTGGAGAGTGCGCCGCTTGGGAGCGCGGCGGCGCTCCCACCGAGGGTTCGGATCCCATGTGGAGACCGGTTCCCGCTCACTGGCTAAGCGCGGTGCGGGCGCAACACTTAGGGTTGCGATCCCGTTGCCGGTCCCCGGTACGGGTGCGACACCGAGGGTTGCGATCCCGTTACCGGTCAGTAAAAAAGACAAAAAAAGGAAAAAAATAAAATAAAATAAAATAATAATAATAAAAAAAAAGATAGAAATAGGAATAGGAATGAACAGATGAGAGCATTCTAGAAAGTACCTATAGCATGAAAACAGCAAAAAGAGGTGTAGACAAGAGAGCAAGATAACTGAAAAGAGAGCTATCATAGATAGATCTTTTAATAACAAACTTAATTCAGTGGGCAGTGAAAGTCATTTAGGTTTTTTTTTTAAAGATGACCGGTAAGGGGATCTCAACCCTTGGCTTGGTGTTGTCAGCACCACGCTCAGCTAGTGAGCCAACCGGCCATCCCTATATAGGATCCGAACCCGTGGCCTTGGTGTTATCAGCACCACACTCTCCTGAGTGAGCCACGGGCCGGCCCATCATTTAGGTTTTGAGCAGAGTAATGTCATGAAACCTGTGCTTTAGAGATCTGGAATCAGATCTGGTCCTGTCTTCTCCTTTGCATCAGTCCTGCAAAGGTTTCCAATAGCTCTTAAAGAAAAACATTATGGTGGCCTACGTGGCCATGTGTGGCTTAGAGAAGCTTCCTTCTCCAGCCTCGTCTTACACCACCCTCCCTGGCTCTCCCCATTTCTGCCACTCTGACCTTCTTTCATACCCTTCTCATCATGCTCTCTTTCACCATAGGACACAGGTCCAGTTGTTCTTCCCTTGGTTAATTCTTCATCTTTCAGAACTTGAGAAAGTATTTCTTCCTCAAGAAACTTACTAAATTTCCTGCCTAGATCAAATATCTCTATAAACAGGCTGTCATAACACCATGGACTTCTCTTTCTTAGCACTTATCCTGTTTTTAATTTTGTATTTAATTGTATGATTACTTGATTAATATCTGCCTCCCTTACTAGACTTGAAGATTTTTAGGGGCTGGTTCTATGTCTGAATTTCCTTGCCATTATATACCTAGAACTTAGCATTGTGCCTAGAGCATCGTAGATTTACAATAAATATCTGGCAGTGAATGAGTGAATAAATGAAAATGATTAGGTAGGAAACTATCACTTTTTGCTCTTTGTTGACTTCTTTCCTCCTGCCTACAAGCACTTACTCATCTTTAAAGTTTAAAAAACCAGGAAGAAAAAACAAACATATCTTTTGTCCTTGACCTCAGACTGTCATCTACTCACTACCAAACTTCTTGAAGAGGTCATCTGCCCTCAGTGATTCCAGTGCTTCTCATTAACCCCTTGAATTCTGGATCTTGCCTCCATCATTTATGAAATTGACTTTCTCAAAGCCTCTACTAGTAGCAGCCTCATTAGACAAAGAATGATGAAGCAATGAACTAAATGATTATAGTAAAAATGGAAAGGGAGAGACAAATGATGAGAAACATTATAGCTCTAGGATCCAAAGGGCTAGCAATGTGGTGGGGAGAGAGAGATAAAACAAGATATTAAGACAGGCAGCTGGGAAGATACTGGTCCCTTTAGGGAAGTGGGTAGGAAGACTAGTTGAAGGAGATGATGCATTTGGTTTTATACCTGTTCTGCAAGCACTGAGACTATTCCTATTCAGTTTAAGGTTTAGGCAGATTATCCAGTTGGATGGTTCCCCAGAAGGTAGTTGAAAATATGGAACTGGAGCTGAAGAATGGTGAAGAAAACCAGAGACCTAGTTTCTGGAGTCAGCATTGGGATGGGTGAGATGGCAGAGGTGAAGGATGTTAAATGCAGAGTCAAAATGAGACAATCCTTGTGGAACAGCTGTATCCAGGCCAGGGTTGCCTGAATAATACAGAGAAAGCAGAAAGGGGGAGGGAGGGGAAACAGACATTTTTGAGCACCAACTACATGCAAACACCATGCTAAACTCTTTGCATACATTATTTCATTTGATCCTCACAATTCAGTGAGGTCAGTGGTGGTGGTCTACTTACCAGAGGAGGAAATGGGCTCTGAAAAGACAAGCACCTTGCACCAAGGTCACAGCTGGGATTAGACTCAGACTTATCTAACTTCAAAACGTGCACTTTCCACTGTGCAGTGTGCCTCAGAAAGATGTGTATCAACCAGAACACCATGGACTCCAAAGTGGGTTTGAGATTCAAAAGAGGTGGTAACTGTCTTTCTGAGGACGAGGTCATTGTCCTCTGCTGAACAAGGATAAGGACTGAAAAAAAGGCTGTGGTTTTGACAATTAGGTGATTTTGAGTGATCTTCAAGAAAACAGCTGTCATAGAATGACATGTGTGGAGACCAGATTGCAAAGGTCATTGTGGTAGACAGGTGTTAAGATACTAGACGGAGCAAATGTTGACCACTCTTCTCATATGCATGGTAGAAGAGGAAAGGAGAGGAAGATTATAACCTGATATGATGAGGTAAACCTTCTCAGATAGTGGAGACTTCTCAAATAGTGGAGGATGGAGCATGTTGGTAGCAGAGGAGAAGGAGACATTAAACAAGCAAGGGTGGAAAAACAAAAGACAGTGGGTAACTGATGGAATGTAGCCCATGAAGAGTCTGGGAATGTCATCAAAGAGGAATATTTGCCTCTTACTTTTTCTTCCTAACCACATTCACGCATTTCCGTTTTTCACCGTTTTCTCCATGTTTCTCTCTCTTTGCCTTGAATGTCAGTGTTATTTGGTAACATTTTGCCTCCTGTTCTTAATTTCAAAAGTGAATGAACCAAAAAGGAAAAAAGACAAAAAGGAAAAAAAAAAAACATATTAATATTATTATTCATACTGGTTCTGATTGATACTTACCCCCTTCCTTCATAAATCAATGATCTGCCCTAGGAGAATTAATTTAGGGCTGCTACTATGTTTAATTTTGGTGACTAATTTTTTTTTTTTTTCATATTCATGATTTTGACCTTCCCTGCCTTATCTTCCATAATCCACAAATCAGTCTTAGGGACATATGCATGTAGTTAATGACAACCAAAAATTATATAAATACACACACACACACACACACACACAAGTTTCTACATGAGAATAAGAGACTTTCCATTCATCCAAATCTTGTGTTTGGACAATGTATAAACAGTGCTAAAACCAGAAAAGATGTCTATAGTAAATGAGATGAATTTGAAACTGTTTTCTTACCAAAACATAATCTCCATGCAGTCAAGGATATTGTCTGGATTACATTTGTCTCCTAGTGCCAAACACTCAGTCTGGCAATTAGTAAGCACTCTGTGAATATTTGTTGAATAAATCAAATGAACAAATGGATGGGAAAAACTTGAATAAAATATTGTGACATGCTGTGCTATGGACTTCAACATAGATTTGGTAGCACTGATGAAATTGCATTGCATTGCATTAATAGTTGCTTACTGCTATGAATGAAAGGAAAGACTTTCATTACAGAAACACAGTCTCTGTATTGATTCATATTTTCTAGGGCAGGTATAGTCTGATAAGAATGTGACTACTTGGCCTAAAATGAAATTACTACTTTTAACCAAATCTAGCATTGTTTTTTTACAAATAGAATTTTTTTTTTTCCTTTTTTTTTTTGTCTTTTTTCGTGTCCGGCAACGGATCGCAACCCTCAGTGTCGCGCCCGCACCGGACTGGGACCGGCAACCGGGATCGCAACCCTCAGCGTCGCGCCCGCACCTCGCTCAGCCAGTAAGCGGGAACCGGTCTGTATGTGGGATCCGAACCCTCAGCGGGAGCGCCGCTGCACTCCCAAGCGGCGCACTGTAGCAGTGCGCCACCGGGCCGGCCCACAAATAGAATTTTTATAAAATCTTTAATAAAATTAGTAAAAAACAAAGATAGATATGAATTTGTGATTATCTTTTAATTCATATAGTTGTAAACTTAGTGGACATTTTAATTTTTAAAAATGTTTCTTTGATTCAGAACTTTATGCCAAATATTGCTTTTATCATCCATGGATTTTCTGTTATATCTTCTGTGGACTAACAGAAGAATTGGTTATAGAGCAGTTAATTACCAAGTGGATAGATATGGCATGAAATCTTTTAGTTATTTATCTGATGCATCACAGACATTCTGGAGAATTCTTTAAATGTTTTACATGTTGATATTTGTTCGTTGAATTGGAAGCATTTATCAAATATTAATGGGTCCTAATGGAAATTTTCACTCGAGAGGCAAACTCTTCCTTTAACTAGTTTTACTGAACGTATTTATCAAATAGTCTTGCAAACTTGAATGAAAGTTATAAGGAAAAAAAAATTATTATTCCCAGGTATATTAAGAATGCTTATTAAATTCAGTATCCTTGTTGCCTAGTGTGTTTTTCCTGTTCTCTTTAAACACTTCTGTTTAGATTGTATGTTATAGAGACTTAATGCCTTTTAAATATTCTTCCTGTCACTGACTTCTTTTCTCATTCTGATAATTCTAGTTAACTGTAAAGTCATGTGGTTCTTGGAGGCAAAATTCAAATGTTTCTATTTTACTCCTTGTTTAAATACTTTCACAAAGTTTTAGAGCAGATTATAAAAGCCAAAGGATGAAACAGAGCTTGGAATTATCTGGTTCTCACTATTGGCGGTTTGCATCGTCCCACCATCTATTTCGAATGAGGAGTTTAGGAGTTGACTATTCGTCATTTTAGTACAGCTTCGGTATACTGTGCTTTACCACACAGGGCAGCATATCAAAATTCACAAGGCGTAACACTGAAAATTCCAGTGCAGCAAAAGCACTTAGGAAACTGCTCCAAACTGCTTGGTATACACCAGCAATTTCCGTAGTGATGAAATCACAGTGTAGTAACCAAATCTCCTGGACTATTTCATAGTTTCATTATTTACTGATTTTCTTTCTAGTGAGTTTTTCAGGCCCTACAGTATATTTTTCATCACATGAAGGTTTTTAATTGCAGTGAGTGACAAATCAACTGCACTACAAAAATGTTTTATGAGATTAAAACAACTACCAGGTTATAACTAGTATTCCTCTGATTTCAGTGTAGAAAAAAATGTTGCTCATCTAAAACACTGAGACTTAACTTTCACATGCTCCAAAATCAAATTCCCAAACCTGTAAATGCCACTAATTCTCTGTAGCTAAGGTTATACATTGAAATATATGATTATACAGTGGAAGTAGGAGTAAAGATACATATTCTTTCCCCAGGAGGAAAAAAATGAACATTAAAAAAAAAACAAAAACCTTTTATATAATTTGAAGTAATATATTGACTATATTCCAAGTTAAGATAATGAAGTGGAGTCCGTAAATGTAGACTTCCCTTTTGAGAAACTTAATGATAAGAGTAGGAGAGAGACTAAACAGTAACAATTTGTTTCGTATAGAAAGAGACTTAAGCACGTTTGTGGAGTATAGGAAAGGAACCAATAAAGAAAAATAATTTGAAGCTGAGGGCAAGGTGGAGGCGTAGATATACATGATGGAACATGGTCTCAGAGGAGGCACAAAGAAATGGGATCATGGTCACAGGCAGATGGAATAGCTTGAAGGAAAGAAATACTACATCTTCTGAGACAGGAAGAAAATAAGTGAACAACAATGTGGCTGTAGATAACTTCCCAAGTACAAGAGAGAGGTTTTTAAACCATGTCTGATAGCTTTATCTTTCAGTGAAGTACGATATGAATTTTGTTCTAAGAGTAAAGAGGTGACGTTTGTGTAGAGAGTAGAAATAACGGAGTAGTCACTGAGAGTATTCAGAAAAGGAACAAGGGCAAGAGAAAATTGGCATGTGACATGAAGTATCCAGATGAGGCTAGAGATCTTGGATTTGTAGTGGTATCGATCTTCAGGGTTTCCTTCCCCCCACCCCCACCACCCTAACCCCAGTAGTTTTCAGCCACCTTGTTGTAGGTGTGGAAAAAGCAGGTTGCAGCATTGATCTCAGGTTTGTAGTTTTGCTGGGTAGGAAAGCTAAAACAAGGATGCAAGAGATTCAGAAGAGTGATGCTGAGATCTTAGTTCAAACCATCAGGACAGATACAATTGGTAAAGGATAATGGAATTACCTTAGGAAGAAAATTGGTCATCCCAATTAAATATTTCTTATGTGTACCAGCCAGCTGCCAAAAAGAAAGAAAGAAAGAAAATGTTTCTTATGTCCCTTTCCCCAAAATTGTATCTTCAATTCTGACATCTCTCCTAGGTTGCAGACCAAGATTTTTTATTTTTTGCTAGGCATCTCAATTTGGAAATCCCTCAGGCATTTCAAACTTTCAAATTTGAGATTGAGCTCATCTTCCTTTTCACATGTCCCCCATTTCTTTTGGTGGCATTTGCACCTTCCTAATTACCCAGAATTAAAATCTGACTTGTTTCTCATGCTTTTCTTGTCCTTTATTTCCCATATCTAATCAATTGCTAAGTCTTTTTACTTCTGCCTTTGTAACTTCTTTTATACAATTATTTTTCCCAGTGCTACTAACCCACACCAGACCTTCATTACTTGCCTAGACAGCTCCAATAATAGCCTTCCAAAACAGGTCTCCTTGCCATGTGTCTCTTCACTCACCTAGTCCATCCTTCCTCCATCTATAATAATCATCTCACTAAAGCTTAACTCTGATCAGGGCAGGCCTTTGTTCAGAAACCTGGTGACTTCCCAGCTCCTACCACATAATTTTGCATGAAATTCAAGGCCCTCCCTGAAATGGCCCCAACCTGCCTATACAACTTATTTCTCCTTTATGTCCTTACATTGTGTCCATTGACTGTTTCATCTTACAAGCATTTTGAAAGCACTGTAACCTATGCTTGAAATGCCTTGCCTTTTCTTTTTTTTTTTATAAAGCCTTTTCTTTTTTTTTTTTATAAAGCCTTTTCATTTTTATTGCACATCATGAAAAACAGACTGCATCGTATTTAAAACACACAAGGACAATGACATGGATGTGGAGACCCAAACTTTTCTTCTTTTCTGGCCCTCACCTGCACTCCACATGAATGGAACCTGTTAACAAAGGCCACGCTTGTTTTGGGGGCTGCAGAGTTGTGCTAGGCCCTTGTGTGCTGTTCAGTTTGGAGACTGCTGGTGTCATTGACAAGAGTCTGAGCAGGACAGATGGGCCAGGAGGGCTGCCCCAGGGGCACGGCAGCACAGGGAGCCTGTGGACACCCTGTCTGCTGGTGGTGGCTGGGATTGGTCTGAGTGCTGAGAAGGAAGACAGGCCCAAGCCAGCCAGGGAAGACTGAACCTATGTCCAGCTCAGGACACAGACTCATGGGCAGTTCTACCTGGGGCTAGTGGATGCAGAGAGTGGCGAATGTGGCAGAATCAGGCCTTACCCCAGCCAATTGGTGGTGGCCCACTGCTCCTCTGGAACACATGGGGTCCTGCTTAAGGGAAACACACTGTGAGCACTGACAGAGGGAGGGGCCAGGGCCCTAAATCCAGTGGGTGACGTACTCCAAATGCCACTCCAGGAAGTGGGGTCCAGAAGAAGAAGATCCAGGACGGTGCTGTCATCATTTTCACAGGTGCAGAGGTTTCCTTTTCATATCTGTCTATCCTAGCCTTCAAGGCTCAGTTCAAATGTCACCACTTCCTTAGAAGCCTTTCTTAAACCCCATAGGTATAAACTTCCTTGCATAAACTCCCATAAATAAGACCTCTCTTTGTACCATATTACTTTCTGTTTTGTTACATAATTATTTATGTAAAGATCTCATTTCATTTACATTCTTTTCCAAAAGTGTACTTAACAAGTATAAGAAATGATCAGAACTGCACAAATTTATTCCATTTAGAAATTTAACAGAACTTCTAATTAGTGGTTTTCAACACTGGCTATCCACTAGAATTACATAGGGAGCTTTTTAAAAATACTAATGGCTGATTCAAAGATTTTGATTTATTGGTCTGGGAGGGGGCCTGGATGCCTGGACAAAAGTGTTTTTAAGTTCCCCCAAGTGATTGTAATTTGTTCAGACAGAATTGAGAGCTACTGTCTTAATTCTAGTATTTATTGGTGTGCTGAGTAGAGAAATGCTAAATCAATTGACCTAGCCATGTCTACAAGATTGCTTTCTTCTAAGGTCTAACATCTTTGTCAGTTAACGATGTTGGAAGGTGCCTGTTGGCCATCATGGTGAAAGGGTGAATGAGAAGTAGTAGAATTGTCAGTTTTCATGAGCGTGCTTTATTTTGTAATGACAGATTTCAAAAACTTTTTGAAGAGCAGATACAAGTGGGCCTTTGAAAATCATAAGATCTACTCAGTTCTTAAAATGAATCAGACATGTGAGATTGTGTGGTCTTGTGGTTAGAAGTATAGACTAGTGGGAGTACTTCAGGGGTTATTTGCTCATCTTTTACTGACTTACGTGACCTTAAGAAAGTCACTTGAGTCTCACCTTGGAGTTAACACTTGTTGCAATTTCACAGAAAGGTTGAAGACCAACAAATTAGTCTCAAAAACTTTTTTTTACAAACTTGGAAATCACTGTAGCTTCTTATGTTTGACTCAGTGGTTGAGATCCTGCCTGAAAGGGAACTGGAATAGAGAACTGGCATTTTTCAAGAAGAGCAAACTCATGCACTCCAGTTTAGAAAGTCACTCACCACCCATTTTAAAGTGTCTGAATTTTAAACTCAGCTCTAACATCTTGGCATTTGTTTCCTTGTCAATTGTAAAGCCAGGGGCCACAGTTCAGAAATATTTTCAGAGGCTCACTGATGGAGTTGAATCTTGTTCTGCCTTCTCCCCAATAAGAAGTGAGGTGGAGAGTTAATGTTAAATATGAAGTCCTAATTACTTGCATGCTAAGGAGCCCTCTGTATACTGATAAATTCCTTTTGCAAGTATATACCAGAATTTTTTCTTTCAATATCTGAAGAGGCATTTCGTAGAATGGGGTTTGTATGAGCCCTCAAATTTCTGAAAATAGATGACATTTTGACCCTTTATGTTACTTGTCACGGCTCTCCTTTGTTTCCATGGTTGTGCAGATAGAGGTATTCTGGTTTAATCCTTCATCATTTAGCACTTGTTCTTGTAGGAAAAGGAAAATCCCAACTCATTTTCCGAAGAAGACAAAATATGGGTAAGGTGACAATTGTTACTGCCATGCAGGAAGAAAGGAGTAGAGGGACTTGATAGGATAATCAAGAAAACTTTGTGATAAAAGAATTCATTTTTAACACTGTTCTTAACCATTATGACCCTGGATAAATTGCTTACCCTCGCCAAAGCCTCAGGTACTTCAGCTGTCAAAAGGAAACTAGCTGGATAAGTTGAGACTAAATCACACTTGAGGAAATTAAGTGGAATAGCCTCATAAAATAAGACTGTGCAGTTAAATCTCATCTTTTAGATTCTTCACTTACCCAGGCCATCATTAATGAAGGTGCCTCATCTGTCATAGAAGACTTTTGCTTTTGTTTGATTTTAAGTGTCAGGTATTGTAATATCTGTTAATCGGTAAAGTGATAAGCATAGTGCCTGTGCATGTAAACATTGATGGTATTTCTGCTTAACAAATATTCCTCTTACCTTCTCCTTTCCAGCCCTAGCTTCTGGAGAATAAGAGAGTGAGTGTTTAAAAAAAAAAAAAATTCTTTTAAGCCCAGTGTTATATTTTATCAGTCTTTGTATCTTCATCACCTTTATGCATTGTAATCAGCAGAACAGTTTTCCCTACTACAGCAGAACTCTGCATGAACCCAGTAATTTCTCAAATCTGATAGGTACAGAAAAGTGCATGACTTTTCACTTCCTGTTCCTTCCTCCAACCCAAACCATAAAGAAGCATGCTTTCTGGTTACATTTATTTATATAGACATTCTCACAGCTCTTTCTTCCTGTAAGATTGTGTTGAGTACGAGGAGTGTTGTTCAGTGTCATTTTACAGTAGCCCACCAGTTTGATTCTTTGTATTTGGAAATCGGTAACAGACACTCAGGAAACTCCCTCTGAAAGAGAGTTATTGCTTCTGCTCAGTTTTGAGGATCAGATTTGGGGATATCTGTGCTATATCATCTCAGGCAGGTGCCTGATGTGATCTTGGCATATATCACCCAGGATTATTCAGGAAAGAATAATTCACACTGTGCTGTGATTTACAGTGTTCCAGGAGCTACCATACAGACTCTCCAGTATTTCAATATTAGTGCAGTGAGGAAGGCAATAGGGACCAGAATAGAGAAAATCCAGGCTTACAATCCAAGTTCATTACTGATTTTTATTGCATTGCAGGAGATGGATAACAGAGTTCTATCAGTTGTTTAGCTCCACTTGCTCAGTAATCCACAAATTTAACCCTTTATATAATTTTCTCTGTTGATAGGATACAAAGCAATGACTTACAGAATTATACGTAACTTACTTCTGAGGCTTAATCAAGAGATCATACAGCTCTAAAACTTTGGATATAAGGATTTGTAAAAACAAATGCCAGTTTTTAATTTAAAATCTCTCTTTGTTTCAGTTGTCATGCCCAAACTTTGAAACTCTTCTTACTACTGTTTATAATAATTCTTATTAATCAGATGTTGTTTGATAGCTCAGTATAACAAATGGAGGGTACTTGTCCTAACCTGATTTGCATTCTCTCCTTTTGATGTGTAGCATATGTGGAGCAGTTAGCTAAATAAAGGTCTTATCAATAAGATGCAGTTTGATGCTTGGCTTTTTGTTTTTGTTGTCATGCCACGGTCCATATGGTAAAGAACTAGTTAAAGAATGCTGTCTGTCTTTTCAGAATTGAGATTTGAATCAGTAAAGTTTCCTCTCATGTTTGTGATTTATAAGTTGCAAGTTTTATTTTGTAGTTTTTTTCCAAATTATATTCTCCAGCATAAAGATTATGTTAAGCCTTCTTTTTAATGTCATCTTTGGAGGTTTTTATTCATACTTAAAAGCACTTACAGGAAATAAATTTAAACATAGAAATCTTTTGTTTTTATTTACTGTCAATTATATTTTCTGCTGATTATTTTAAAGGTATTTCCTACGTAAAACACATTGTTAAATATCAACTGTGATATATTACTGTTGTTATTTAAGTAGAAGTTATTTAGGCCAAGTTTATTATGATTTTCTTTGATCACTATTAGAAGTTGCATGGGCCGGCCCGGTGGCGCACTGCTACAGTGCGCCGCTTGGGAGCGCGGCGGCGCTCCCGCTGAGGGTTCGGATCCCACATACAGACCGGTTCCCGCTCACTGGCTGAGCGAGGTACGGGTGCAACACCGAGGGTTGCGATCCTGTTGCTGGTCCCGGTCCGGTACAGGCGTGACACTGAGGGTTGCGATCCGTTGCCGGACACGAAAAAAAGACAAAAAGGAAAAAAAAAATTAATTGGATGTAGAAATTGGGACCCTGTGAACTATTGGTGGGCATATAAAATGGTACAGCCACTGGGGAAAACAGTATGGTGGTTTCTCAAAAAATTAAATATAGATTTTTCATATAATCCACAATTCCACTTCTGGGTATATTCCCAAAAGAATTGGAAAAAGGATTTCAAGGTATTTACACACCCACATTCATAGCAGCATTATTTACAATAGCTAAAATGTGGAAGCAAGCAAGTGTCCATAGATGGATGAATGGATAAGCAAAATGTGATATATACATTACAGGGGAATATTATTCAGCCTTAAAAAGTAGAGGCTTGAGTCCCTTTCAGTGTATAATGGGGTAGGGGTTATTCTTTAAACAGGTAAGTAATTATCATATCATAATTAATAGTGTACAGATAAAGGATTAGGGGAAGAGAGCAGTCTGGGGAGTCAGTTTAACAAAAAGGGGGGATGTGGGTGCTTGATAGGATCCTGCCCTTTTACTTCAAAGATAACTTAGAAGCGAAATATTTTATTTCATTATATATTTCGGTGGGGTAGGAGATATGTTGTTTTATATTTTGATGTAATGAATTTGGACAGTGTTTATATTCTGGGTCACTACATTTTAGAAAAATCAGAAGCTGGAAGAGAGTATGGGAAAGAACACCAATCCAAATAAGGAGTGGTCAGATGGCATCTATGAGGAAAGATTAAAAGGACTTGGGATTAACTGAGGACCATTTTCAAGAGTATGAAGGAATGACTTTAAGAGCTTCTCCCCTAAAAAACTCACAAAAGTTTCATGAAGGAGAAAATAAAATTCTGCAAGAGACATTTAGATTATATATGAGGAACAGTGTCTAGAATCTAATGTTTGTTAACTGTTACACCTCTCTCTTTTTTTTTTTTTTTCTTTTTGTCTTTTTTACTGACCGGTAACGGGATCGCAACCCTCAGTGTTGCGCCCGCACCGTGCTCAGCCAGTGAGCGGGAACCGGTCTCCACATGGGATCCAAACCCTTGGCGGGAGCGCCACCACACTCCCAAGCGGCGCACTCTCCAGTGCACCACCGGGCCGGCCCCTGTTACACCTCTTCATGGAGGTGTAGAATCGCCATCCTTCAAGATCATGGAGGTAGTTTATTAGCAGTCTTATGAAAAGGGTCTACAAAAAAGGGTCTTCAGTCTCTTTTCTTAGATCATTTAATTCTTAATAGGAGGAGACTGAAAGGGAGTATAGATCCCCAAAACAGTTCAGTCCTTGTTTTACTACTATATTCTACTATTCTCACTAGCCTGAAGAGAGTAACAATACACACCCTTCAAGAACAGTGATAACAGCCAGAATTTTACAGAAATAAAGATCTGTAGATAACAAGTGTCGGCAAGGATGTGGAGAAAAGGGAACCCCTGTACATTGTTGGGGGGAATGTAAATTAGTGCAGTCATCATGGAAAACAGTATGGAGCCTCCTCAAAAAATTAAAAATGCAACTACTGTATGATCCAGTAATCCCATTACTGGGTATATACACTCATATAGTCAAAAGAAATGAAATCAGTACGTCAAAGAGCTGTGTGCACTCCTGTGTTTACTGCAGCATTATTCACAATAGCCAAGATAGGGAATCAACCTAAGTGTCCATCAATAGATGAATGGATAAAATGTGGTGTGTATATAGACA
Organism: Galeopterus variegatus; assembly: GCF_000696425.1. Taxonomy (NCBI): domain Eukaryota; kingdom Metazoa; phylum Chordata; class Mammalia; order Dermoptera; family Cynocephalidae; genus Galeopterus; species Galeopterus variegatus. The sequence goes on from NW_007730202.1 coordinate 112,102, forward strand.
ATGGAATACTATTGAGCCTTAAAAAAAAGAAAGAAATTCTATCATTTGCAACAACAACGTGGACCTGGAAGACAGTATGTTAAGTGAAATAAGCCAGGTAGACAAAGACAAATACCACATGATCTCATATGCAAAATCTAAAAACGTTAAACTCAAAGAATCAAAGAGTAGAATGGTGGTTGCCAAGATGGGGGGCGGGGCGCATGGGAGTGGGAGAATGGGGACATATTGGTCAAAGGACATAAAATTTCAGTTAGACTGCAGGAATAATAAGTATGTGAGGTAATGCATGTGTTAGTTAGCTTGATTTAGCCTTTCCACAGTGTACGCATATTTCACATCATGCTGTATACCAAAATATATGCAATTTTTATTTGTCACTTTAAGACAGATCTGTATTAGTTAGATTATACATATTCTAAATTGCTTCTTTCTTTGGCCAAATAAATCTCATATCATTTAGAATGAAAAGGATTTCTTCTCTTTTTACATTTTACCTACAGGGCTTAAAAATAAGCACTTTTGCTCCTGAGGAAGGGACAAAGCAACCACTTCAGGCCCAACACCTTGCTCCACAGTTTCCTGTGCAGGACTGAAAGTGAATAAAAGCTACCAACCAAGCCTGCGCAATGGCACTTAGCATTATTCATTCTTGGCCAGACTTAATGCTTCCCAGGCCCACTGAGTTTCAGTACAAATGGAAATAAGGAGGGGAAATGCAGAATAAATTGTAGGTCATGATTTAATGTTTGGTCTACCTGATGAATTTAAAGCCCATTTCACGTCACTGACTGACGTCTGAAGTATCTGGCAGGAAGATGCAGCTATGTGCAAGAACCAGGAGGAAGAGTCAAGAAAATGTTTACTCCATTCTTTCCTTTAAAAATGAGAGGAGGAAAATTTTATGAAGGAGAAAAGCATTCCAATAAGCACAACAAATAAGTGACCTCTTAAGCTAGTTCTTCATTCATCAAGTAATTATTGATCATCTACAGTGTGACAGGCTTGAGAGATCCAGTGAAACAAGACAGCTGAAGTAACTGCCATCATGACATTCACATTCTTTAGTATGGGAGACAGACAAGCAAACAAATAATAGACAATTAGTAAGGACAATGGAGAAAAAGTGAAGGAAGGAGGTAGAGAGAGTGAGAGTGAGAATGGATTTCAGATGGGAGAGGTGAAATTTAAACAAAACTGAGTCACATGAGCCCAGCCCATCATGTAGAGAAATGTGGGAGAAGAACATCCCCAAGCAAGCCCTGGAGGTGAGGACAGGTAACCTCAGCGTCGCTGAGGCAAGGTTGGCCAGTACGGCTGGAGTGGAATGAGCCAGGGAAAGTGCTCTCTCCAGGTGGAAGATTTTATGAGAGAGTTTTGGTTTCTAAGCATCCTCTGTCCTTTAGTGGTCCAGTATGCAAGAGATCTTTCACAGACCAATCCCTGAACATCATAGAGCCACAAGGTTCCTTTGGATTTCTCATCTCCTGCTATAATTGCTCTAATCATCAGAACCATAGCATATAAAGCATTTGTTAGTAACTTAATTATTCATTTTAAATTAAAATTGGGACATAATTAGTCTTCTAGTACAGGAGTTGGCAAACTTTTGGAAAGGGCCAGATTGTAAATATTTTTGTCTTTGCTTTCCCTACAGTTGCAATTATTCAACTCTGCTGCTGTAGTTCGAAAGTAGACAGAGTACACAAGTAAATGGGTATGGCTCTATTCCAGTAAAACTTTATTTAGAAGAATAAGCAGCAAGCAGGATTTGGCCCATGGACTATAGTTTGTCCATGGACCTGTTCTAGTACATTGAGAAGTACTAATGTGGGGAAACAGCAATTCAGTTCTGCAATCATTCACCAGTTATTAAGAGAACAAGCCTGTGGGGAATACAAAGATGGAGGAATAAAATATGATCCCAGTCTTCCCGCAGCCTGGTGGCTGAGACAGAAATATATACAAGAAACAATACATAGTTCTGTATTGCTTGAAATATTTATAAGAATGTATTCATGTGATTGAAACAATGTAAAAAAGAGGCCTAAAGAAATTATACTTCTCTTACAAGTAGTTATTAAAGCAAGGGAGTGGTGTGATCAGATCTATGAGAAAGGATTGTGATGGCAAGTGTGAACAATGGTTTGGAGTGGGCACCACTGAGAGGCTGTAGCAATAGTCCAGGCAAGGTATAACTTATCTGAATTAGGACAGGGACAGTGAGAATGGAGTGGAAGAAGTGGATCCAGGAGGCACCTCAGAGGAGAATGAGCCAGAGTTGGTGACTGATTGAACGTAGAACATTAAGGAATAAGAGTTAAAGATGACTTAAGTTTCTGATACCAAAAGGTTTTGATGGAAATGAGAGGTCAGAAATTCAGGTTTGAGCATAGTGCATTAGAGGTAACTTTTGGACATCTAAGGGGGAAAAAAAATTCCCAGGAGAGAAGTTGAGATTCGAACCATTGGTAGTCAAAGCCATGGAGTACAAAATGGGATGTAGTGCAAAGAGAAAAGTGTCAGTATGAAGTCTTAGGTAAGGCCTGTCATTAATGAGCGGATGAGAAAAGAAAAGCCGACAAGATAAATTGTATAAAATCAGGGGTAGGAGAAGAACTATGACTGAGATTGCCACATATGCCAAAAGGAGGAGAATTCTAGAAAGGGAGGAAGTGATCAGGGACATCACATACTGCAGAATCAACTGGGTGGACAGCACAGAAGAGGCTTTCAGATGTGACAATTAGGAGACAGTTATTGGCCATGAAAAGAACAGTTCCAGTAATAAGTCTTTGTTCATTTGTCATTGGGCTGGATTCTAAGCACACATAAGGACTGTGTTGCTCAGTGCTTTCTGGTTTACAAAGCCCTCCTCCATGGTCATTGCCAACAAAAGCAGACTGGCTAGAACCCTATCTCCAAGCTCAATGCAATACCACTCTACATCAGATAGGTCCTCAAACCTCAGTCAGCCCAACGACACCTGTCGTCAGAGCAGCATGTGCCCTAGAAAGGATCCCAGCAGTTTGGCAGTAGTTACAACCAACTCTTATAGTTGACCATAACCATAATAGGCTTGTATAATGTTATGATCTTGTCTCTGATTCATCTATACAAGCAGGCACAGAGCTTCTTGCTAGAGAGATGACATAGAAATTCAGAAAACGCACCAATAAGCAGCCAGCCTGGAAGAATGGGCAGGTAGTCTATTGCTATTAAGTAATAAAACATGTTAAAGTAGATGAGACAAGGAATATGTAAAGTATAAGGATTATATATAGTTCTCATTTAACTTTAAATGTAAATTACTTTGGAAATAGAAGCAAATCATGATTTTCTTGAATGAATCATTTATAAAATTATACTATAGGTCAGATTTTCAAGGTTCAGCATCTTTCTTAACATATATAATTTATTATGACTTTATAACTTCTCAAAACCATTCTTCACTTTTTGAATTCATGAGCCTGGTTTCTAGAAAGGATAATTTTAAAGAAAAAAACGTAATTTTTACATGACTCTCCAAAAGTAATCTACTGGATTATTGAGGTGTAGAGGTGCACAGGAACTATTGGAGTATTTGTTCATTTATACCTCACCTTATTCCAGAAAGAAATTAAGTCAACTTATAACTCATAAAGTTAATATTATATACGTCTATAATCATTTACATTCTGAGTTAGGGACTGGGGGTGGGGTGGGAAAGAAGTCCTTTAAGTTAAAGATTAAAAGGGAAATATGAGGGAATAAATAGGGTTTAGGAAATCTTGTTGGCTAACTTTCCAGGAGTATAATTATGCAACAACACTTAGGGCTCAAATAAGAACAGTCAGGAAATCCTGGCTTCAGATGCCTAAGGATTGCTATCTGTCTGCTTAATGACTTGCTGTAGCAATCTCCAGGCCTCAAGTTGATACTCCTGTCTGCAGCAGACACCAGACTTTGTGTGATTTCTCTATCAGCACTTCCTTCTGCCTGCCCCCTACTTGCCATTTTTACATTTATAGTCCTCTCGTTGTCTAAGGCAAATTTAAATTACTTTGTTTCTTCTGTATGTTCTTTGCAGGCTCAGTACACATCAGTCAGGTAAGTAAAGATTGAATTTATAGTAAAAAAAAAAAGAAAAAAAGATTAAATTTATAGAGTACTCTACACATCCTACAAAGAATGAAAGCTAGCATATTGGCTAAGAGCTTGGGCTCTTTGAGATAAATTGCTTAGGTTCAAAGCCCTGACCACTGCTCATTGTCTCTGTGGCCTTGCGAAAGATACTTCAATTTTTTTGCCTTTATTCCCTTGTCCGTAAAATGGGGGGTGATAACTACATCCTTCAGCATCACTATACAGTTAAAGGAGATAATTCATGCTTAGAACAAGTACATAGTAAGTACTCATAGCTAACACATGGTAAATGTTAGTTGATATTATAATCACTGTCATAATTGACTATCCCATTTGAATTTTTTAATGATCTTTTAAGATACTTAAGTATTATTAGCCCCATTTTATAGATATACCGGGCTTTGAGGTTCAACCCGCCCCAAATCATATGAGCATTCCTGGAACAGCTAGGATTAGAACTGTGTTGTGTACGTAGTTTCCTTAGGGCTTACAGTTAGACTGGAAGTGAACAGAGTTCATCTCAGAAGCCAGCGCTAAAGAGTTGAAGTGGCTGTTCAGAGTCATGTTCACAGTTGCCTTCCTTTTCTTTTTTTTTTTTTTTTTCTTAGCTAAAGTTTCTCATTAACCCTTTATAAAAAAACTTTTATGTAAATTTGAACACATCTTGTAATGGAGTTATTCATTTATAGAATCATTTTAGTCTGTCAGTTTGCTAGAGAAGTGTTACTATTCCTAAAATATTTTCTAATTAGAGCAGTTGATAGAGGGGTTCTCTTACAACCTCTTTCACTATAATAACTCATCCACATTTTCTGTTCTTTTTTTTTTTTTTTTTTTTTTTTTTTTTTTTTTC